>NC_037672.1:47515364-47545209 GCF_003255815.1 Theropithecus gelada
AAACTATCACAAGAACAGAAAACCAAACACCGCATGTTCTCACTCATAGGTGGGAACTGAACAATGAGATCACTTGGACTCAGGAAGGGGAACATCACACACCGGGGCCTATCATGGGGAGGGGGGAGGGGGGAGGGATTGCATTGGGAGTTATACCTGATGTAAATGACGAGTTAATGGGTGCAGCACACCAACATGGCACAAGTATACATATGTAACAAACCTGCACATTATGCACATGTACCCTACAACTTAAAGTATAATAATAATAAATAAATTAAAAAAAAAAAGAAAGAAAAAAAAAGAAAATGGACTTTGAAAGAGGGCTGCCTAAACTGGAATCCCCGTCCCACAGAGTGCCACTCCTGGAACTGTTGTGAGTTATGTGAGTCAATTCTTCTAAAGTGCTAAGCACAGTAAAGGAGAAAGCAGGTGTGTTGTACCTGTTAACTGCTATATTATTCTGAATAATTAGAATGAAGACTAATATCTGGAAAAAAAAAAAAAAAAAGAAACCCCGTCTCTACTAAAAAATACAAAAAAACTAGCCGGGCGAGGTTGCGGGAGCCTGTAGTCCCAGCTACTCGGGAGGCTGAGGCAGGAGAATGGCGTAAACCCGGGAGGCGGAGCTTGCAGTGAGCTGAGATCCGGCCATTGCAGTCCAGCCTGGGCGACAGAGCGAGACTCTGTCTCAAAAAAAAAAAAAAAAAAAAAAAAAAATTAGGTTTAGGCTCAAAGATAGCTAGAATTTCAAGAGAAAGACTCGGACCTAGGCAGTGCTTTTCAAACTTTATGTGCATCAGGGTCACCTGGATGCTCATTAAAGTATACTTTGTGCAACTTTGAGTCAGCAGACCTTGGGTGGGGCCCAAGAATTTGCATTCTCAACAATTTCCCAGATGATGCAGGTGGTCCATGGATCTCACTTTGAGAATCTCTGGGCTAGAACATTCTAAGTAGAGAGAAAATGGCATGAGAAGAAGAATGAACTTCAAATTTGCAGGTGGAAGAGAATTAGAGAAATGCTTAGAATGGATTGGATTTGATTAGAAAGTTCTAGAAAGATCTAGAGTATTGACTCTTTTTCTTACGCAATTGTAGGTTTTTATCTAGAAGAGCAGCATAACTACTGCTATGCATTTTGGGAAGATTATTGTGGTTACTCTGTATTTGTGGCTACTTCAGGGAAGCACATTAGGAGATAAGTGAAATGATCCAGATGGCAAAGAAGAGAGACCAAGAAAAATATGAAAAATTTGTGGATGTAGAATCATCTTAGAGACAGTAGATAGACGTTATGATGTGGAAGGCAGTCTATTTAACCAGGAGAGGTATAGCATAGACAGAGTTTGCCATTCTCAATGCACTATGTACTGCTACGTCCTCCTTCTCTTCCTCCTTCTCCTCCTCTTCTCTTCCCTTTCCTTCTCTTTTCTGTTTAAAATACTTTTTTCAACTTTCAATACCCTCCTCGATGTCTGCCTTTTCCAGTTGACCATAAGTGCCATTCAGGCAAGGAATTTACCTCTTCTATTCAATGCTACTATATACAGCCCCTACTTGGGGCTGAGTCACAGTTGAGGCCCGTAATTATTTGTTGGGTAAAAAAAAGGAGAGCTGGTTTGAGAAATGGTGTGATGACTGCATTTGAGGATTTGTAGAAGAATGTTCAGGTGCCAAAAGAGTAATCAGAAATATATACAAAAGGATGCTGAAAAAAATGAGCCTGTGGTTTAGGACTAAAAATATTGAATAAGGAGTCACCTCCACAAAGTTTTAGCTGAAGCCTTGAGGTGGAAGTCAAAGTAGGGATGAAAATGAGTAAAGAATTCTGAAGACTATTCAAGGTCAGAAAGAATAATAATCAACCTTTGAATATTACACACACAAAAATATAGTTTACAGAGGAACTCTAAATCACTCAAGAATTTTCTTTCAATTATAACACCTTTATTGAGGTATAATTTACATCCAATTCATCCACTGTCAGTATAGTTTCTTAATTTTTAATAAATTTATAAAGTTTTACAAAAGCAATCCATTTTAGAAGGCTTCTACACAGAAGCATTTTAAATTGGCACCATTGAGAAAATTTTTAGGAAGACCAGTGATTTATTACCAAAAATAATGATTAACAAACAAAAGAAAAAAACCCCCTCTATTATTTAAATGTTTTAGTCTCCAGTCAGAAAACAAATGCTCCTGACAAAAACTGTCTGCAAAAATACAAATAATTCTTTATACAAAATGAATTATAATGTAGGTACAGGTTATTTCTTGTAGTGTTGCTTATATTAACAAAAGACTGGAAACAAATCTAATCAGTTGAGGCTAGTTAAATAAATTGTGGCACATCTACCTCAAGGAATCTCATGTAGCCAGAAAAAAAAAGACCAAGTACACCCTTTGGGTACTTGTAAAGAAAGATATGTAGGGGACATGGGATGAGGAAGCATATCTAGTGGGATATATGTTTTTATTTGCTTGCATTTTCATAAAGAAATAATGGAAGAATACTAATTAAGGTGGCTACTGGTAAGGTAGGTAGGTAAGGGAGCAAAATGTGGTGGATGGAAGCTAGTCTCACTGGATATTGTTTTATGCTCTTTTGAATTTTCAACCATATGAATATACTATCTGTTAAAAACAAACTTTTTAATATAGTACATTAAACATATTGATGGGCCTCTCTCTATTCCATAGATTTGGCTGGAAACACAGAAATGGAACAATGTCAAGTTGATGCTATTGTGGACACACTGGACGATTTCATGTCATGTTTTCCTTGGGCAGAGAAAAAGCAAGATGTGAAAGTAATGTGATCCATTTGCTATTCCTAGTATTAATCACATACTACCTGTCAGACATTGTTAGGTGCCTTAGAAAGTTCCTTTATATCAAAACAGTATGTATAGTTTTAAAATATCAAATTATATTTTAAAAGTTTAAAATAAAGTACAGCAATTCCCTTTTATACCCCTTCACATTAACTCCTCCTCAGATGCAACCCTTTAAAAAATTTAACAGTTTCTTTAGGATTTACACATTTCCATATTTCTATAGGATATGTAAATATGACTTCCTCTGATTGACCAATTGTAAATTATATCTAAGGACTTATGATAGTACAGGTTAAGCATTCCTAACCTGCAAATCTGAAATCCAAAATGCCCCAAACTCCAAAACGTTTTAAGCACCAAGATGACAGCACCAGTGGAAAATTCCCCATGTAAGTACTTAACACAAACTTTGGCAAATGTGCAAAATTATTGAAAATACTGTATAAAATTACCTTCAGTCTATGTGTATAAGGTGCAAATAAAACATAAGTGAATTTTGTATTTAGATTAGGTCCCATCCCCGAGATATCTCATTATGTATATGCAAATATTCCAAAATCTGAAAAAATCTGGAATTCAAGACTATTCTGTTCCCAAGCATGTTGGATAAGGGATCTCAACCTGTAATAACAATTTTTCTCTTACATAGTCATCCTCTCTGCTTCCCTTTCACCA
The DNA here is from genome assembly GCF_003255815.1 of Theropithecus gelada. NCBI lineage: Eukaryota > Metazoa > Chordata > Mammalia > Primates > Cercopithecidae > Theropithecus > Theropithecus gelada. Next base: position 47,518,880 of record NC_037672.1, read on the forward strand.
AGCTCCCAATATTGTGATGTGAAAATCTTTTGGTTAAATTAATATTCTGTGATTAGTATGCTACACAAATAACGCACAGAACTGTGCACTGTAGTATGCTTTTATAATATTTCCTTTCTCACTTTTCTTCCTCAAAATTAGTAATTGCTTTCTTTTGCTTCTTTTTACTTTTATTGCTGACTTTCCACAGTATCCAATAGCCTGCCAATACGATTTTCCACAAGATCAACATAATATCAGTTCGTCTGTTACTTCCAATATTTCTTGGAGCGCTCCGTCTAGGAGGCTTCCATTCTTTGCAGAGTTCTCTAGGTTTTCTGCACAGCTGTCATCATTGGAATTCCCTTTGCTGTCATTCCAGGGATGCCATTCTGTGGAGCTGGAGTCCTGTTTCTGGATGCTGCCTTCTTTCTTTGTTTACTCCATTGTTTATTTGGGGGGACATCCTCTAGTATTCCAAAAGCTAAAATGAAGGTTTGATGACAGCAGATATGACTATGACAGATGGTATGGATATGTCTATCTTGTGAGTCACACTGCTTCACTCTGGTATGGTTGTCCTAGATACTTGGTCACAGTTGTCATCCTGAGATCTTTATTGTTACCCTGGTTTTTTTTTTTTTTTAAATCATTTCCTGGGTTCATTCTCCTGTTTTCTTTCCTTGTTTTTGTGGAACAATCCTCTAAGAGCTTACTGGTCATAGGAAATAAAAGTTTGAGGCTTTGGGGGCCTTATTTGTCTACAGATGTTTTTATTTTATTCTCAAACCTGTTTTCTAGTTGGGCTGGGTGTAGAATTCTGAAGAAAGTAACTTTTCATTAGTATTTGAAAGGCTGTTGAGAAGTTTGCATCCAATTTAATTACTGACCTTTCGTATGTGACCCATTTTTTTTCCACTCTGAAAGATTATAAAACACGTGCCCTTAGAGTTCTAAAATTTTGCAATGATCTTGGTATGATCGTGTTTTCATCCATTGTGCTGCTTCCTTGGTGAGTCCATTCAATCCGGGACCCATGTCCTTTTAGTTCAAGGAAATTTCCTTTAATTTTTTCCTCCCCTTTAATGATTTCCTCCCCCTTTATTTTCTTTGTTCCATTATAGTAGAATTCCAATAATTCAGATGTTGGCTCTTTTCCTGTTTCCCATCTCTTTGCTTTTCTGCATTACTTTTAGAAAGCATTTCTCAACTTCATCAGTCCTTGAGTTCTAAATTTCTGATATTGTGCTTCTAAATTTATAAAAATTCTTAGGCTGTTTTCTGCTAAGAATGGGGAAGGGACAGCTGCCTAGCAATGTAAAATGAAGAACATCCCATGCTAAAACCGCTTAATAGTTTTCCACCAATCCTCATTTTATGCCCTCCCAAACCTCCTTAACCCCAGTTCTAGACATATCCGGTCATTTCCTGAGCCATTTAAGGAATTCGTGTTGTTGATGGGATTGGTTCTTGGCTTTCTTTTTGCAGGTGCCATTCACCCATCTGCTTACTAGCTTCAGATTTTGTTTGCTCTTATCTCCTCTCTTTCCACTTCCTTGTGAGATCTACCTTTTTAAAAATATTCATTACTGTGGTTTAGAGATGAAAGTCAAATGATATATATTTGTCAAATTATTCACCTTTATGCAGAATTCTAAATAGACATCTTTATTACAGCTTCTAGTGTGTAGGGTCTGCACACACACACATATATATATATAGGCCTAGCCAGGAAATAATAAAGCTCAGCTTTGATGATAGAAATACAACTTTTTGACGTAAGTACATTTAGGCTCTGGAGTCAAACTGCCAGGCTTAAATCCTGATTCCCTTCTTACTAGCTGTTACTTAACTCCCTATTTATAGTTCAAACTCTTTGCAAAGTGCGGATATAACAGGCTCTACTTTGAAGTATGTTGGCAAGATTAAATGTTAGCATATGTGCCTATGGCTAGGTAAGAAGTGTTAAATAAATATTAACTATTAAATTAATAGTTATATACTTTGCTGTTGTTTTCACTATTTGTCAGACATGGCATCTGCATTTTACACATCATTATAAATGTAGAAACAGATAATCTCCAATTTAGAAGTGTCTAAAGATTTTTGTTCCATGTACCAAAGACCCCCCTGATGTGCAGTCTATCAATTTATCAGTTTGCTCTTCTCTACTTTTCTATTTTCTATCTTTCTGTGGCTGAGGTTCCATAACAGAGGCCACCTCCCAGAGGAAAATATTCTTTGAACATTTGTGATAAGAGTAACACTCTACCTTTGTATTAGAATAACAACTCTCTTATGTACCACCTATTTCAAAAAACAATTTCAAAGGACATAGCAATCCAAGTTCATGATTAAATCATACAAAGGCAGAACACGTTGCAGAAGCATTGCTGATAGCTACAGACTAATTAACAAGCAGGACTTGGCTAATATATAATGAAAAATGCACATTCTGTATTTCATTTCTTAGACTGTTGGTAGTGGGCTGCATTGCTGCCATCTTGTGGTCAGGAGAACATTTCAAAGGCAGACTATTGATGCACTTAAGATGGATAGTGAATATATTCTTGTCACACGTTCCTTAAAAATCTACCATCATTCTTAGCAAACTATCACAAGAACAGAAAACCAAACACCGCATGTTCTCACTCATAGGTGGGAACTGAACAATGAGATCACTTGGACTCAGGAAGGGGAACATCACACACTGGGGCCTATCATGGAGAGGCGGGAGGGGGGAGGGTTGAACTGGGAGTTATACCTGATGTAAATGACGAGTTGATGGGTGCAGCACACCAACATGGCACAAGTATACATATGTAACAAACCTGCACGTTATGCACATGTACCCTAGAACTTAAAGTATAATAATAAAAAATAAAATAAAATAAAATTTAAAAAATTAAAAAAAAAATCTACCAAATATACACAATGTTACAGTATTTATCACTAAAAATTCCATTTCCAACTTAAAGAAAGAAAAACAAAAGATGTCCTTGGATATTGGTCACCATGACAATCCTTGAACTTACCATTAGTGTTACTTTGGTTATTTAATGGATCTGTGTTTCCATTTCCTCATCTAAAGAACAGGATGGGGAAGAAGAATGAGAAGGCCTGAGGACATTCTGATGTCCTGGTTCCAACACAAAATAATTTTGGTAGTGCATATATAAAAATGCTTTTGAGAAATATGCGAACCTCCCTAAAAGCCGTTTGTTAGACTTTCATACCAACAATTTCTCAGGGTGAAAAAACCTTTATAACTCTCTGAAAAGGGAGGCTAGAAATTTCTGAATCCATCAAGCTATTATAGGAGTGGCTGTCTAGGATGGATCAGGAAATGTATTTTTTAAAATATATCTGGAAAAAAAAAAGAGGTGTAATCAAATCTTATCCTCTATATTATTTTGGTTGATTGTACTTTGAAATGAAACTTTAATACTAATTATACTGTTTATTAATTTATATTTCATTAGACTGAAATAATTCACCAAACTATTAAAGAGAATCTGGGCTCAAGGAGAAGTCAATAGCACAGATATAATAGTTTTGACTCTGCATATACACAAACATTGGCATACCTGAAGCTCTGGAAATGTATGTTAGAAGAACAGAATTTCCCAGGAGTGCACACAGGAGTTTTTGGAAAGTTGTCTAACAGTCAGTTTGGCCATTGCCTTTCTGACCGATGCCAACTGAGGTGAGCAGACCTGTGGCAAGCACCACATGGTTCTCGACTCACTGCCCTTCACTGGGATTACAAATTCTGTGTAAGCAGCAGGAAGACTCATACCTAATGTTTTTGTTAAAACTATGAACATACTGACCACAGAGCACTTTACAGAACAAGGGAAAGTACATAAAGTCAAAATAATGACAAGCTTTATAAGCTTTGGTTTTTAAATCTGGCAAACATATGTAAGTACATGTTGAGTATCCCTTATCTGAAATTCTTGGGACCAGAAGTATCTCAGACTTGGGGGTTTCTTCAGATTTTGGAATATTTGCATTATACTTACTGGTTGAGGATACCGAATCTGGAGAATCGACATCTGAGATGCTCCCCTGAGCATTCCTTTGGGCATCATGCCCATGCTCAAAACGTTTTGGATTTTGGAGCATTTTGGATTTTTGGACTAGGGAGGCTCAACCTGTATGTAAGGATGCTTTTGCAAATTGTACTTTACAAATATAAGGCATTATGTTGTGGTAGTATATATCATCTGGCGAAGCCATAATCATAACAGCAAGTAAATCAGCAAATTGGTGTGGTATCCACTATCTGACTTATCTTAATAAAGGCTGGATTTCATTATACGTCATTTAGATATATTAATAAATTATATATACATTTTATATTTTTGAGTTTGGCTTCTATTTATAACCAAGACTCAAACAGGCAGAATTCTTATATATAAACAAACATCTCTTATCAAAAAAAGAGGCCTTGAGTAAATTATTTGGTCTTCAGAGCTTCAAGTAGAAAAATAATCACAATTTAAAAAATGGATGTTTTATATATATTTCCCTAAGGATGTTAATTTTTAAATAATATTAGTTTATATATCAAGAGGGGATAACTGGATGATGCATTTTATAGATGATATTCAAGATAGACAAATCTGATAATAAGGCACAATGGTAGTCCAATGAGAAAATACATAAAGGCTCAAGATCATGATTCATTATAAACGCAATAGTGAAATGAAGAACTGCCAAACTAGTAGAGTCTAGCCTTACGAAATAAAATAAGTTTCTTTACCTTCAGTTACATTATTTAGCTTTAAAAAAACTAGGTTAAGAAAGAGGGAAATTTTAGAAATCTAAAAAGATGATAGAATCATTTTGCTTTAATAAATGTAAGAAAAATAAATGTAAAAAAATGTTAGAAAAATTTTGTGGGTGTTTAGTCATTATACACAAAGAAACTGTAAGAACTGGTGACACAAAACTATTTATTTTTTTATCCATGAGCAATAAAGAGATGACTCACATCTATAGAGAATCAGACCTAAATCTCCATGTCATAAAATTGAATAAAAAATCTAGCTACTTCTCTTTCTTCTTGAATTCATGTGGGAGAATAAAGATGGAGAAATCTACTTCCTCCTCAGATCATGTTACTTTTCTTCTCATTATTCTTAAAGTGATATTTTCTCCTTCTCCTAGGAGCAGATGTTCAATGAGCTGCTCACGTATAATGCGCCTCATCTTATGCAAGACTTGGACACATATTTAGGGGGGAAAGAGTGGCTTATTGGTAACTCTGTGAGTATGTTTTGTATCTTAAAAAATTCAAGTGAATAAAAAGACAAACCAAAAAACTATGAAAACTTATTGAAAAAAAGTTACCTATAGGGAGGGAATAGAATTTACAGCAAGAACAAAGGTTAAGCTCCTTTAAATAAACCTTTTTAAAAAATAGATTTGACTTTGGAACCGTATTTTATATAATTATATATTAGCAGCAAAAACTTAAAAAGCTATCCTAAAAATCAAAGTGAAGTAAATGAACCTAACTGTGCAAAAGAGATGCATAGAGAACACACAGAATACAAATGTACTCTATTAGAGAATAACTATTTCAAGAAGTATCATTTGTAAAACACACTAATTTGATTATACATCTAAGACAGATATCTCTTAGATTAGAACAGAAAATCATATACTATTTTCAGTAATCATATTGTTGGTGGTACTAGAAACTATTGGTATTTTTTTTTTCTGGTATTATTATACTTATATTGTGGGTACAAAAATAAATTGTGTTTATGTCACTGAGAACCAGGATCTTCAATGTGGTAGAAAGGAGAGAGATGTAAGGTGAGTAAGGTCAAGTAAATACCCAATTCCTGAACTTGAACTACAGCTAACAGTATAAACTCATATGTATTTTATATCAGGATAAATTATGAAGCATTTTATATCTCAACTGGAAAATGTTTCTCTTCATGAAAGTATGCCAGTTGATAAGAAAGACAGACTGATATAAACTGTCACCACTTTCCAACCCCAGAAAAATTAATTGGCGTAGGCATAGACTATCAATAATCACAAACCAGATACTAGGCACACTACCACCTACGAGTAGTCTTGACAAAAAATCCAATCTAAACCTGATTTACAAGTTGTGGCAAGTGGCGGTCCCTGCCTTCAGGGAGACTGCATTCTGGGAGATAAGACTGCTTTCTGTAGCAGGCTGACACTCTGCTGTCTGCCCTGTTCAGCCCTTCTGGGTGATACAGAAGTAAACTTGCCACATCTTTTTCTCAACTTTCAACCTCTTCACATACCCCTTCATTTCTTCTGACTCCCCTCATAGCCTTTCCTAAAACGCTCCTCTCCCCGCCCTATTTAATGAATAATTTATAAGAATTTATTTTTCATTTTCTATTAAAATTCCTTTGTAAATGATGTTCTGATCTCATCTCTGAGCACTCTCTCCCTTCTTCACAGTGCTCCAAACACACTGGTGTGTGTGTTCCTCAGACTTAACTCACACTCCCAACTAAGGGTCTTTACGCTCTTCCCCATATCTGGAACGCTTAATCCCCAGATTGATCACTGCAGGTCTCAATCCTTTTTTATATTTAAGCCTGGGCTTAATATAAAAAGTGTCACCTCTTGAAAGTCTTCCCTGACCATGTCACAGTCCATCACAACTTCACTTTTTTTTCATAACCCCCATCGTTTTGCATATTTGATTGTTTGTCCCTTCTAAAATATAAAAGCTACATCAGAGAAGGGGCTTGCATCCTACCTTGCTCTCCAGCACCTAGACCTGGGCATGGCACACAGTAGGTGCTTGATAAATATTTGAATAAATTCTGGATTTATTCTGAATTCTGAATCTTCCAGCCAGTAGCTTCTCTTGGCTGACAGATGTTTAGTAAGTTCCTGAAACACTAGCAATCAGCTTTATTAAATTCTATACAAAAAGATAAAAGAGTAGTCCACATTTAAACTTCACTCTTTTGATAATCATATGGAGCCAAAGTAACAGCATACAGATTGGTTTCTAATCACAAAGGTAGAAACATACAACTGTACAATGGTAGGACCAGGCTGTCATCACTAATCCAGTGGCCAATCTTGGCATACCCTAATGGTTAGACACCCATATATTCTTTTTATGTGATACAATACAATGTATTTTAGCCACAAATATTTCACCTGAAATATTTCACTTGAAAGGAGTAACCTGCGCCCCTTCCTTTATACTATGTAGTATAAAGGAACAAGGTAAGATGAAATACAAAGGTCCTGAAGATAGAACTTTCTGTAGGACTAGAGTGAAATCTTCAATAATTTGGTAATGTGAAAAAAAGGGTACTGTTTTGAAGAGTTAATGGACATAACCAGATGAAATGCATAGACCTGGAATAGATCCTGCTTTGTCCTGTAAAAGGGCATTTTTAGAACAGATGGAAAAATACGTATTGGTTATTGGATAAGGAAAACGTATTGTCACAGAGAGGTGGAGACTGGACAAGGTTAAGAGTATGTACCATTAAGATCTCATGTTAGTAAAACAACATCTATCAGCATGGAAAAATACCTTATACACGAAAATGTTTAATAGTAGTAACCTGAGTTTTGGAGTATGGTATTTTCAGTAATTTTCTGAACTTCTATCATATACACATTCTGTTTTTGTAATAACAAGATTATTTTGAATCTTTTAGATTAATAAACTAATTTTAATTTTGGAATGCCGATACAGCTATACTTTCTATGTTCAAATGAAAAGTTTGTTTCCTTTAAATTAGGTGACTTGGGCAGATTTCTACTGGGAGATTTGCAGTACCACGCTTTTGGTCTTTAAACCTGACCTGTTGGACATCCATCCAAGGCTGGTGACTTTACGGAAGAAAGTCCAAGCCATTCCTGCCATCGCTAACTGGATAAAACGAAGACCCCAAACCAAACTCTAGTTGATCCATGTTGCCTTCAAGTTTGTTGTTCTCGGGGCATCTCTCTTACCAGATAAGACAGGTACATCAGCCTGCCAGATAATCCATATGCTCCCTTCCCAACTCCACCAAGATTTCCACTTTAAGCCATATTCTGATTTTTAAAAAGGAAAACACAAACAAATCTTTCTGCAGTACCTTTTTCTTTCAGAATAGCTTCGCATCATTTACAATGGCGGAAAAATAGTACGTAATACAGGCAGACCTTGCTTTGCACAGGTTCTAACATGCACGAATTACAGTCATAATGGTTTAGCAACACCATTCTTCCCCTTCCCCAAAATGGTTTGGACTTCAGCTACCACAATTACCTGTAATTGCATAAAACACAAACTTTGCTCATAGCTCTCCAGTCCACATATCCCTGTGTAAATAACCTATGTACATCATGACCAGTGACCAGTCACTTCTTTCAAAGACTGCCAGAGGTCACTGCACATCTCTTATTCCTGCATAGACAGCAAAGTGTGTAGTTGTATTGCTATTTCCTGCTTGTGGCCCAGTGATAAATCCCTTTGACATTTTACAAAAATGAAGAATCAAAAGAGGGAACTCCCAACAAAGATGAAAGTGCAGCAAAGGAACAAAAACTGATAATCCTGGAATGAAATTCAACTGAACATAAAGGGGGCTATAGAGAAAAGAGCTGACTGTGGGAATCTGACACGGCTCAAGAGGCTCTAGATATGCAGCCAGAGAAACTTGTAAAGATGAATTTACTGACATGAATAAAGTTGTTGTGATGAGAAAAATGTAGATATCCCAGAGATCAAGAGAATGAGAAGATAAGCCAGACAAGCCACAGACTTGAAGAAAATACTTGTAAAACATGTATTTGATAAAAAACTGTTATCCAAAATTCTACAAAGAACTCATAAAACTCAACAATAGGACAACAAACTGATCAAAAATGGGCAAAAGACCTCAATAGACACCTCAACAAAGATACAGGTAGCAATAAGCATACGAAGAAGTGCCCAACAAAATGTCATTAGGGAGCTGCAAATTAAAACAAGATACCACTATATGACTGTCAAAATGGCAAAAGTCCAAAACAGCAGATAACACCAAACGCTGATGAGGATGGGGAGCAAGGGTAACTCTCATCTGTTGCTGATGAGAATACAAATGGTACGGCTACCTTGGAAGACAGTGACAGTTTCTTACAAAACTAAACATATGCTTACCAGACAATCCAGCAATTGTGCTCCTTGATATTTATCTCAAGGACCTGAAAACATGTCCACATAAAAACCTGTCCACATATATTTACAGAAGCTTTATTCACAATTAAGAAGTCAAAAAGAGATGAGGATGTGGGGGAGAAAGAAAGAAGAGGAAAATAAAAGCCCAGATAGGTATGATCTTATTTAAGGTGTTTCCTTCCTCTCAATGTTTTATGAAATTGAAAAAAAAGTTATTTAATACTTTAGGCCAGGCGCAGTGGCTCATGCCTGTAATCCCAGTACTTTGGGAGGCTGAGACGGGCAGATCACTTGAGGTCAGGAGTTCGAGACCAACTTGGTCAACATGGTGAAATCCTGTCTCTACTAAAAATACAAAAATAAGCTAGGCGTGGTGGTGGGCGCCTGTAATCCCAGGTACTCAGGAGGCTGAGACAGGAGAATCACTTGAACTGGGAGGCAGATGTTGCAGTGAGCTGAGATCGCGCCACTGCACGCCAGCCTGTGTGACAGAGGGACTCTGTCTCAAAACAACAACAAAAATATAAATTATTAAGGATTACACATAAAAACAAAGTGTATTTTCTAAGTTCCTTGATTCTTTGGATCAAATTTTGTTATTAGTGGCTGTAAGTAAATGATAATAGGTTGTATGTGAATCTCATTCAAAGCCCTCCAACATGTAATCCAGGCAATCTAAAGAAAAAAATGTTACTTTTAAAAAAAGAAATGCAAATAATGTTCTAGATAATGAAAGTAGTTAACTTTTCTCCACTCTTCTGCATAGCTAAATTTCCCCATCAAGTTTTAATGAAGACAGAACTAAGTGATAATCCAATGCTTATACAAAATTATGAAAATTCAAACTAAGAGAATCAGTCCTACATATTGATACAAATCATAATTCAAAGTATAACCACAGCAAGTTTCATATGGAAGTATTTGGCATTATCATAACCTTTAGGTAATCTTTTTGCACTGAAGGACAACACATTCCATTATCCCATTGTGTATCCAAGTGAAATGTCTCCTTGCTTCTATACAAAGAGAGGGTGGCTAAGCGAGAGTGAAGTCAAGCAGAAAGTGAACTGCATATTGAGTTTATTATTTCAAAAATACATTTTTGAGGAGTTGAAGTCAATTCCTTAAATTTATGGACGGTGAAGTATCACACATAAGGTCACACAAATGGAAACCAAATCTCCTCATACCCCCGTCTCTCCACTACATGATAATACCAACTGATAGGAACAACAGTAATGTTTCAAAATAAGTATCTACTGGCATAAAGTTGAAAGTCTATGGGGGTCCCAAAGTTATAAAAATGCATAAGGCATGTCTCATGTAGCCTGCATTAAAAAAATGCTTCAGTTGGTCACAATATTACTCCAACTCTCGCTTCATTTGCTCTGTAGTGATAATGGGTTACAGTATTTACTGACATCAGTCCAATGAAGGAACCAATGAGAATACATCCTAAGTAGTAAGTTCCAATTTACTGACAAACAGGCAATATTAAGTATATAAGATAATCTCACTTGTGCCCAAGATTATATATTTTTAAGAGTAAGAGGAGGATTAGAAACTATTAAAAAGGGTGTGAAAATACAACTTATGATCACAAATATTTTTATTAAGCCCAAGACATAATAGCGCATTACAGGAAGAACCCAACTACATTTCATTAGAGATAAAAGTATGGATATAACAACAACAACAATAACAAAAAAAGAAACAGCCTATCATTGAAAATACATTAATACAGAAAACTTATGAGAAATCCATTATGAGATTTTAAAAGGTAAAATTCCTAACAATTTGAATAACTGATTTGGGTATGGTGATGTACAAGGAGGTAGTATTAACACATGAAGACTCCTTTTAGCCCTGTAATGGTAAAATATATTCAGTCTGTTCAATATACCATCAAGACTGGGGTTATGCCATGAGTTCTCAGAGTCTTTAATATCTAAATAATCACTGTTTAAGAGTTTTATTTGCCTTCCAAATCCAGAGGGTCATATTACCTTAGCATCTTAGCAAGTTAGGATGCTTTGAAAGGTATGATTTCCAAAAATTAACAAATCTTTGATTTATAAATAAGTTTATTTATAATGATATTTACACAATAAAAACAAAACACATGGAACTCACAAGTTATACAAAGAAACTGAAGTATAATAAAAACAGCAATATAGACTGACAGGCAGAAATTTAAAGAAAGATTTAATAAAGAGTTAAATATCAAATAGACAACTTCACTTCTAAATTTCACTTTGTCACTCACACTGAATTGGAATTGAACAATGGCTCTCTCTTCAGGCGGTCCTGTACTGGAAATTCTGGAAACTGGTAAAATATATTTTGATAAGCGTTTCAAGTTAATGACCTATTTCCATGCAGTACCTAATGCTGCCTTTAGATGAAGTCACATTCAGTCTGCTTTGAAGTGAAATAGCTTTAAGTAATCTGTTCTGCCAGGCTAGAAAAATGTCACCAACATTTTGCTGATGCATGGAGATGTGGCAGTAATAAACTACTATTTAGAGAGGAAGAGAATTGGAGCAGAAGTGACTGGGCAACAGTTTCAAGAGAAGCAAAAGCCGGGAGAGGGAAATCAATGAAAACATGCACAAGTTTAGGCAGAGTAATATGCACTATTAGTGCAGTTGGAAAATGAACAGAAGGAATTAATCCATGGAGCAAGGTAAGGGCTTCTTTAGTTACTATTCACTGGAAAACAACTTAGTGCCTAGCCAAACAAATTTGTTTCAGCAGAAGTACTTGAGAGGACCTGGGGGATGTTAGTATATGGAATGCCACCTTTAAATTCAGGTTGAGTTCTTGCTGACATTGGTGAACATCTGCTTCAAATAGCAATAAAATGAAAGCTATATAATCTATACAGCTGCATTCTTTAACATAATAAAAAAGAACTTCAAATGAGACAAGCAAAAACAAGACATAAGCATTGTCAAATAAGGCACATGTAAAAATCTACACACATTATCCAGTGAAAGACAATATATATATATTTGGAGGTAGAAATAATTACAAAAATACTGACATTTCTAAAGCATTAGCATATTTGTTACAAACAATCACCAACTAATCCCCATTCAGAAAACTGCTTTGTAAAATGATTATTCAACATCTTCAGGACTACATATTTGTGGCTTCTTTTTTGAAATTTCATGTGTGAGTATTTGGAGAATTCAGTTAGTGGCAAAAAGTTGTCCATACTATGAGAAATGTAATATGGAAATTATAAAAAGTTATAAATGTTCATAAACCCCATGGTCATCATAATGTAAATGTCCTTGAGTGCACCAAGTTGATATTTCCTCATCAATTGAGAGTTCACAGTTCTTATTTCACAGGCCCATTGATGTTTTTAGTAATGTGGCTATATCTGCTGGCATACTCCCTTCATCACCTGTAGGTCAGAAAGTAGCATTAAAAGCTTTATGAAAGTATTTTATTTTATAAAACATTGTCTCTATTTTTTTTTCTTTGGTGAATTCTTACTCATCTTTCAAGGGCTAGTTTGCTTCAGTGTCACCCCTGTTAGAAACCTTCCCTAATCTCTACTTAGATTAGGGCTATTTCCTCTGTGTTCTTGTTCATATTGCCAACATAGCAATCTAAGGTTATGTTTCCAATTTTATAAAGCTATATAAAGAAACACAGTAATACACTGGATCATATATAATTCTTGGTACTTAACTTCTCACATTTGCTAAATAAAAAACATTTATGTAAGAAACGGAGTAGGGAAAACAAAGACAACAAAGCCAAACCTAAACCAACCAAAACTTATTTAATCTATTTTCTTATTTTTCATCTAAAGATATAATTACTGACTCAGACCCACACTGTATACATATAAACAACATTCTGAGCACAGCATACCAGCTGATAATTAAATTAGCCACTTTAAATTACCTTGTTTATCCAATGTTTGCCCTATATATTAATTGAGGCCCCATATTTATAAGTACTTACAGGAATTATTTGAGATTTTCTAAATCCCTTTGTGTCACAGTGGCAGATAATCTCGCCATCCCTGATTAATTTAATTAGGCACTCAGAATATTTTGAGATGAGTTGATTTATTAATTTACCACTTAGTGCAACAGAACAGCTGGCAATTCACAAATATTTGCTGATCTGTGATAGATCTGTAACTATGAATAATTTTATAAATTAGATGTGGCTGAAATGTAGCAAAACTAACCACTTCTCTCACAAATATACACCTCAGTTAAAATCTAAAATCATGAATACTTTTATCTACTCTTCTTTTCTCTGTTAAACACACACACACACATCCACAGGAACACAAAATAGTCCATCAACTCTTAGGGAGTTCACAGACATCCTTGCTTCCAAGCTCATCCACAGACTTGAAAATAGCCCATAAAATCCAAATTGACACTTCATAAATTACTAAATAAACTGATACCATGTTAGGAAGAATGCAGGGAGAAGAGGAAAGAAGGAAAGGAATAAGGAGATTCTTTTAAACTTAAAGATACTAAAGATAGAATACAATAAAATGCTGTGTGTGAACTTTGGACCCTGGTGTTTTAAGGAAAGCTATAGAAGACATTAAGGGGACAAATGAGAGAAATCTAGATAAGAACAACATATGATAATATCTGAAAATTACTATTTATTTTATTAGATGCTATAATGGTATTGTACCAACTTAGAGGAATATGCTGCAATACTGAAAATAAATTGCCACGTTTGTAATTGACTTTATTATGGATCAATGAGAAAAAAGCAGAAAAAACAAACACTGCAAATGTCACAGCTGTTAAATCACTGTATTTTTCATTCATACCGTACTTTCAACAATTAAAAAAATTATATGTGTGTGTGTGTGTGTGTGTATATATATATATATATATATCTGGAGAGAGAGAGAGACAGAGAGAGAGATATGGAGTCTTGCTATGTTGCCCAGGCTGGTTTTGAACTCCTGGGCTCAAACGATCTTCCCACCTGTCTCCCCAAGTGCTGGCATTATAAGCATGAACCACATACCCAGCTACTGCTTTCATTTTTGTATGACTATTTCTGTAATAAAAAAATTCAAAAAGTATGTAGTCATGATTGTGGTAATATATATTTTTTTAAAAGTTCAAAAAGGTAAAAAATGTATTAATACAATTAATCACATTAAGGGAAGTTAATGAAAAAAACCCAAACACAATCTTTATTTTAAAGCAGTGGCTCTCTAATTTTAGCTTTCTCAGAATCACCTGGACAGCCTGTTAAACCAAATATTATTAGGTCTCACCGCCAGAGTTTATGACCAAGTAGGTATACAATGGGGCCTGGGAATTTGCATTTCAAATTGCCAATTTCTTAGGAGATGCTGCTCCTGCTGTTGCTACTTTGATAACCACTAAGGTAAGTTCTAGAAACACAATAAAATGATAAGCATATTTGAGAGGAATCATGGTCTTTACCTTTCATAGTTTCATGTAATGGGGGGCAAACAGATTGTTAACAAAAAGCAATACATACTCAATTACAAATATACTTTTTGTTTACAGAGGAAAAGGACCTCATTGTGAGAGATGGAAAGAAGGGCATACATGTATTGTCATTAGTTCAGTGTCAAAATTACCTAAATGAAACCAGGGACGCAGCTGAAGACAAATGATTACAGCCAAATGAGTAAATAAGACACCATTACATCCTTAGTCTAGCAAATAAAATACACATTGGGAAAAAAACATATAAACAGCTTTAACAAGACAGAGAAAAACTTCTAGGAAAAGTGGTAAGGAGAGTGGTAAGGAGAGGGCAGGATTCTGCATAACTAAACATTTCAAAGGTACTGGCTTGAGAGCACAGCTAAAAATACACTGCTATTTTAACAGACAACGCAGGTGAACATAACAGGCAAAATTTTAGACTGACCAAATTTATACAAATACAAATAATTTACATTAATTATGACTGAAAATGATTGAATATACACATCACCTCTGTTCCCATCATCCGTAATACCATTAAAATACAATGGGAGAAAGAAGTGTAAGGGGATTAGACAAAGGAGAAAGAACAGGCGAAAAAGACAACAGCAGAGAGAGAGTTGTTCACAAATTTTGAAAGAAAACAATAGGTGAAAGCATGGAAACTGATTTTCGCACAATAAAGTAAAAGCTTAAGTGTCTACAGGTGGGAAATGCAAGGCTACTTCATACCAAGAATCCTTACCCTTCTACCCTCAAAGCTCAGGAAATGGGGGTAAATGGGAAACATGAAGCTATAATCAGCTTGAACAGGTAAGATGACTACAGCTTGCCCAAGAAAGCCAGCCCTTTGCCCCAGATGTATAAAAATGAAGGTTTATTCTCTTTGGAGAATATGAGTCTGAGGAACACTGGACTTGTCATAGTAGAGAACAGAGAGGCTGCTGAAAACAGGCAGATTAACTATTAATATTTAAATATGAGAACAAACCTCCCTCCTTCAGTTCTCAGGGCCATTGGCTCATACCACCTCTCCCCACCTCTCTTCACTTCACAGGAGGTTGAAAAATTTACCTCTGAGGAAATGAACTAGCCCATAAGAAAAGACTTATAGTTAATTTTATCAACTATTACGGTTCTACTATATTTAGAAACTTATTATTAGAATAAAATCCATATATCTGGATATCTGCTGGTATTGGTAAAAAAGAATTTAAATGCTTTACTAAATTCTAAAAGCTGCCATAGCGAAATAATAAGGAAAACATTGCCCAAAGAGAATCTGCCTTACGCACTCACTTTACTGTATTTACTGGACAACCTGAAACTGGCAAGTTGCCATATGCACAAAAAGCCTAGTAATTAGTGTTAATTGTTTAACTTATGATCACCCTACTTATCCTTAAAGATCTCAGTTGCTTCTTACTCAAACTTTCTCTACTGCCCGCCTCCCCAAGCTTCCATAGCACCCTGAAATAAATGTTATGCAAGAAAAACAAGTAATTATTTGATCATATGCATTTCTCTCTCGCTGTAGACAGATTAAAGTGTATTGACTTTTATAGTACAGAGTGCCTAATATAACACAGACATAACAGTATCTGTCATGAACAGAAATTTGCTAAATTAAAATGAACCATTATCAATATTAGGAATATCCTTATTTATTAGAATGAAAAAACTTGCTTATTTCCAATTAACTTAACATTAAATAAGAAAAGGTGCAGAAGAGTGTATCGTAGTTGACATGCACCCTTACTCTCATAAAAGAAAGAATACGTGTTTATTTCTATACACATAAAATAACTGGTCACACACACACAAAAACGAAAGGCTAACACTTGCCACCTCTATGGGGAAGTTGGGAGATGGGGTGACTAGGAGGTGTCTGTTCTTTCATTTCTGAGTTCTGAACATATTCTTTTCAAAAACATATACAAAAATAAAAATTGTGAACTTAAGAAACTAAAAAAATTATTTTAGTATTTTTGAAGTAAATATGCTTACCTTCTCCCACATCACACAACATCCCTAAACTGTAAGCTAGTTAAGGACTTTAGTCATCTTTGTCACCTTCTTGCACTAATTAGATGCATGGTCATATAAATAAATACTGAAGTTTCTGCTTACAAAAAACTTACCTTCATCTACTGTAGTCATATCCTGTTCTAGTTTCAATTTCTGTTGGTTAATTTTTAGCATGGATTCTTCAATCGTCCCTTGGCTTATTAGTTTTATAACTAGTACTTCTCTAAAAAAACATACAAAATATGTCCATTGGTTACTAAATATAGTTATTTGGATATATGTAAACTATATTTAAGAGTTCAAAAAGAATACCTTGAAAATTATGACAAACATATCCTTAAATTCTTTTATTTAAGCCATTTGAGACTGACATTTTCTGAATATTTAACTTTTAGACACTCCTAAAGATGCAAGAAAAGAGAAAGATATTTGTATTTAAAGTAAATTACTGGCTGGGCACAGTGGCTCACATCTCTAATCCCAGCACTTTGGGAGGCTGAGGTGGGTGGACTGTTTGAGGCCAGCAGTTCGAGATCAGCTTGGCCAACACGGTAAAACCTGATCTCCACTTAAAAAAAAAAAAGAAAGAGAAATACGAAAATTAGCTGGGTGTGGTGGCACACACCTGTAATCCTAGCTGGTTGGGAGGCTAAGGCATGGGAATTGCTTGAACCCAGGAGGTGGAGGTTGCAGTGAGCAGAGATGGTGCCACTGCATTCCAGCCTGGGTGACAGAGTGAGGCTCTATCTCAAAAACAAAACAAAACATATGTGTGTGTACAAACACACACACACACACACAGATAAGACTACATTACAACAAACACTTCTGTGTTCAGATGGAAATTGCTTTTTTTTGAGATGGAGTCTTGCTCGGTTGCCCAGGCTGGAATGCAGTGGTGCGATCTTGGCTCACTGCAAACTCTGTCTCCTGGGTTCAAGTGATTCTCCTGTCTCAGCCTCCTGAATAACTGGGATTACAGTCGCATGCCACCAAGCCCGGTTAATTTTTGTATTTTTAGTAGAGACGGGGTTTCACCATGTTGGTCAGGCTGGTCTCAAACTCCTGACCTCGTGATCTGCCCGCCTCAGCCTCCCAAAGTGCTGGAATTACAGGCGCGAGCCACTGTGCCTGGCCCGAGAAGCAGTGTCTCTGTACACTTAAGGCAGTGTAGTCAGATACAAAGTTTCACAATAAGTACTGGTAAGTATTTAGTCTATAAATGAACATACCAATATCTTTTGGACATATATTAAAATACTTCACAAAGAGGACACTGTCTGATCTTTATTTATGTAAGCAGAGTTGTAACTATCTTTACCTATTTTTTTTTTTTTTTTTTTGAGTTGGAGTCTCGCACTGTCGCTCAGGCTAGAGTGCAGTGGCGCAATCTTGGCTCACTGCAAGCTCCGCCTCCTGGGTTCACGTCATTCCTGCCTCAGCCTCCCGAGTAGCTGGGACTACAGGTGCCTACCACCACGCCTGGCTAATCTTTTTTTTTGTATTTTTAGTAGAGACAGGGTTTCACCGTGTTAGCCAGGATGGCCTCGATCTCCTGACCTCATGATCCACCCACCTCGGCCTCCCAAAGTGTGTGAGCCACCGCACCCGACTATCTTCACCTCTTTACAGTGCTGTGACCAATGTCAAAATTACCATTCATCTAAAATAATTTACAACTCAGTTTACTTCCTAAAGGGTAACAGGACAGCCCAGCAATAATTTGTGTATTACAAAGTTTGTCTGGGTCTTAAACTGGTCTAATAAGCAAGTCTTTTCAATTACTCATCTTTTTCAAAGGGGTAGACAATTGTTAATACTTCATGAACTGCAGAAGTATTTGGAATCCGGGTGGATGGTTTTAATTACTAGAAAATGGAAGGGTTACTCAGTGCAGTCGATGTTCAACACTGCTGGCATAAAATACATATGTAGCCATGCTTTGCTGAAAAAATAAAAACTAAGGCAGGATATCCAACACTATATTCTATTGGTCTACACAAATTAAAGTGGCACTGAATTAAAAATACATTTCAACTAAAAACACTTACTTAGTCTGGCCTACTCTATGGCATCTATCTTCTGCTTGTTTGTCATTATAAGGATTACAGTCAATGTCGTGAAGTATAACAACATTTGCTGAAGTCAGATTTATTCCTAATCCACCAGCTTTTGTTGATAGCAGAAACACAAAGATATCCATATCGGTATTAAACTCATCAATTAGATGAATCCTGTAAAATAAACAAATTAGGTTAAATCTCACTAAAAAGTTGTATCATGTAATTAAAATGGAAAACAATCATTATCACATGAAAAGGAAACCCGAAGATGTATATACATCCCTTGGTATTGCAGTTACTTCTCCTCTGGCTATATGATGGAAGAGCCTCCTCAATTCACCAACTTCTTTTCTACGATACTGCTACCCCTACCAACTCTTACTTCAATTCAACTATTCAGATTCAATTAATTCCTAAATGACGATTTTGTTCTTTTTTAACTTGTGGCTTAGCTAAATTTTGTGTATGGCTTTTCAATCTTTAGCCTTCTCAGAAGTATATCAGCTCCTACTGGCAGACAGCATTCCTGATGAATCAAGGACCTCACGATCAGTGTATCATTGTATCAGTGGATTCTCCTCTTTTAAAAAAAAAACAAAACACAACATTATTTTTACCTTTACTCTAATGCTGGGGGGGAAAAAACCACTCTGGACAACAGAAAAAAAATAAACCAAAATATATAATTCAATTTAAACATACTACACAATTCCTTCCTGATTAAGACAATCCCTTCTTTACTAAGGTCAATCTTTACAACCTTTGGGAATTAAAAAAAACTTTACCCATAGAATATGAAAGACTTTAAAACAATCTTGATGAAAGATAAGGTGTTTTAGACTTTGAAAAAATTTTAAAGGTGAAAATCATAAAAAATACAATTCTAACAGCTGTTTCAAAAGGTATTTGTATGCAATTCAGACAGAAAAATTAAAAGAAAATTATTTATTTATTTTTTGAGACAGGGTCCCACTCTGTCACCCAGGCTGCAGTGCAGTGGTGTGATCTTGGCTCACTGTAACCTCTGCCCACCAGGGCTCAAACAATCCTCCCATCCCAGCCTCCCCAGTTGGGAACATAGGCGTGCACCACCACACCTAGCTATTTTTGTTGCTGTTGTTGTTATTGGTATTTTTAGTAGAGACAAGGTTTTGTCATGTTGTTCAGGGTAGTCTTGAACTCCTGAGCCCAAGCAATCCACCGTCATCGGCCTCCCAAAGTGTTGGGATTACAGGCGTGAGCCACCAGGCCTGATCATTGAAATTACTCTTATTTTAAGGCAATGATTTGAAGTAATCAAACATAAAAACAACAAAATTCTATCAAGTACTCTAGACATTTAAAATTCTAACAACAACAACAAATGAGTGGGTTTTTTTTTTGAACATGAAGTATACCAACCTTTCAGAAATCTGAGTCTTTCCATCTAATCTGAGGTACCTATGCTGATGATGTTTTAACAGAACCTCTAAGATATCCAGCATCATGGTAAATTGGCTAAACAATACAACTCTATCACCCTGTGAAAACAGATATACGAGTTAGAAATAGAAAAAATTGTTTTACTTAAGCCTTGACAGGTCTAAACAGAAGTGTTACTTATATCATGTTGATAAATTTGCAGAAAATTCTCTATGATCAACTGTTTCTTTAATAGAAATCAATAATACCGAAGATATACATCTTATTGTGGCCTATATATGAATATACTGCCTTAGCCTCTAAACTTCAGGGCTAAAAGTTAGCTCTCAGTTTTGATTTTAAAAACAGTTAAATTACTTCCTTTTCGTAAGAAAAATGTCAGAAAATATGAACAATTGCATATGTGTGTCCTATCTGGACTGTGATTTTACAAATTTAGGCTATTTCACACATGAACGGCAGTATTACTTAAATAACTATTTAATGAATGGTGTCTTTAAAAACTAATTTCTTAGCACACATACAGATTGTCACCTATGAAATAACGACAATTAAGATTTTTTCAAAACGTCAATACAGATACAGTCTACTAACTTTCTATTGTTTTTGAGGTTCAACAGAGGAAAGGAGGTAATCAAGAAAATATGTCAAGAAAATGTTCAAAACACTAAGTTCTGGAAGAATGCAGAACAGACATACGCTAATTAAAGCAAGTCAGTGTGCCAGAATTGCTTTAAGAAGTTTAAGTAATTGAGAAAATACAAGAAACACCATTCTTCTTTAATACCTTCTGTTTCAATTCAGACAAGATGCATCCTAAAACTCGAAATTTTCCAGAATCTAAAATCAAGTCCATGTCTAATTGAAAGTTATTAATGTGTCGATACTGTTTACAAAGTACATGTAGTTCAAAGTCTGTCATAACTTCCATATCTTCAAAGATCAGGTCAGGGTTAGCCTCACAATGTGTAGGTTCCTTAAAACAAAACAGAACACAGTATACTTCAAAATAAAAATAATTTATAGTATGATCAGAAAAATTTAATAAAATTAACACCTGATAAAATACCTAAATCATAGAACCTTTTAGTGTAAGGAAAATTAATGTTAATCTTTTAGGTATAATAAAGGGGGGGAAGTCCTTACTGTTTTAGAGATAACATACTAAAATATTTACAGATTAAATAACGCCTAGAATTTGGTTCAAAATAATCCTGGGGAGAAGTCTGGGGTATAGATGAAAGAAGAGTGGTGTCATTATCAAATAGTAACTTTCAAAGGGGTGAAGTAACATATGAGCAGACAGTTTCATTATGAAATTCTACTTTTATAAATGTTTGAAATTCTCCGTAAGTTTAAAATAATATTAAAAAATTTAAAAAAGAAAATGGGTTGGCCAGGTGCAGTAGCTCACGCCTATAATCCCAGCACTTTGGGAGGCCAAGGTGGGTAAATCACCTAATGTCAGGAGTTTGAGACCAGCCTGGCCAACGTGGTAAAACGCTGTCTCTACTAAAACTACAAAAAATTAGCTGGGCGTAGTGGCGGGCGCCTGTAATCCCAGCCACTCAGGAGGCTGAGGCAGGACAATCACTTGAACCTGGGAGGTGGAGGTTGCAGTGAGCAGTGATTGTGCCATCGTACTCCAGCCTGGGCGACAAAAGCAAAAGTCTATCTCAAAAAAAAAAAAAAAAAAAAAAAAAAGGAAAAGAAAGAAAATAAGTTGCTTTCAACACAAAGATCAGTAAGGATAAATAAGGATAAAATGTTAAAGAAAGAGGCAAAAATAAACAGTAATTGCTAAAACTATAAAGAAGAAATAAAATGAAAAAGAAGTGCATTATGGAAGTCTAGACTAGGAGTTAGCAAACTGCTTCTGTAAAGGGCCAGATCATATTTTAGGCTTTGTAGGAAAAATGACCTGTACGGCAAGTACTCAACTCTGCCCCTGTAGTGAGAAAGCAGTCCCAGAAAACAAAAACAGGCATGACTGTGTTATAGTAAAACCTTATTTATAAAAATAGT
Source organism: Theropithecus gelada (assembly GCF_003255815.1). NCBI lineage: Eukaryota > Metazoa > Chordata > Mammalia > Primates > Cercopithecidae > Theropithecus > Theropithecus gelada. The sequence goes on from NC_037672.1 coordinate 47,541,052, forward strand.
CACTGCCATAAGGCCATAGTCTGCTGACCTATGATGCAGGTTATCAGTCCTTCTTTGTTCTTATGTCCCCCAAATCATCTGGAACTTAATCCTAGACCTGGTCTCAAAACAAAAAGTTTTTCCTAAATATGCAGTTAAAGGTTTAGTATGCCCATTGGGTTCACCAATCTTATAGCCTACCAACTTAACCTCTTATTATAGCTTAGTGTTAACATAATATGAAATCCTTACCTTTAGCATAAGCTGAGACATTTCCTTGAGTTTTTCAGCTGTGTAATATTGGCGATGTAATAAAGGATGATTGGCCATTTTCCTCAACTGCATCATGACATTGCACATTTCTGTGTTTTTCTCTGTGACCCAAAGAGAACACAGTAAAAAATAAAACCAAGCGGATAACTGTTTGTTGAAATATATCAACTAAGTTTTAAAATTACTTCCTCAAATTCCAGATAATTTTTAAAAATGCACAAATACCATGATATAACTAATCAAAATGCAGCCCCAGTATAAGATTCTTTTTCACATAAAATAGTGAAAATCAGATTATACCCAAGTTATTGATAGATTTTTTCAATCTGTTGAAAAGACCCAAATAGAGTTGCTCCTGCTTCTCCGACATTGCACACAACTCAATCCGATCTTTCTTCGGGGGTAACTGCTTGAGAACCTGAGAAAGAAAAAACAGTTTAAGATAACTGTTCTAGTAAAGAGGAAAACGTAAGTTTTAAAAACAATAAAAATAAAAAACATGTAGATAAGCATTACCTCTTCTTTTACTCTTCTGAGAATAAATGGCTTTATAATTTGTTTTGCATGTGCTATTCTCTCCTTTTCATATATACTCTGCTCATCTGCTGATTTCTGAGCAAAATAAAAACATATCCTTTTAGGAATTATTCATTTAAATTATTGCAATAACAGTATTATTACACAACATAAAAATCTCCCTCACTAGAGTCTGAGTTATTTTCTGTAGAAACATGATTCATTCTAGATGGAACTTCACATCTGAATTCTGGGCTGCCATGTACTTCTTGAAGCTCCATATGTATTTTGAAGTTTCATGATACATAATCATGTACTCTACTGAAGTAATCAATTTGAACTGTACTAGATTGGTGTTCAGAAGTCACCAACTGATGAGTTATGAATGGATTACCTAGATAACTCTCATTTTAAAATGTGTCTAACTGTGGGTAAGGAGGAGCGTGGGGGGTAGAAAAGTCTTTATTTCTTTGTGGAAAATGGCCCCAAAAGGAATCTAGCGCAGGTTGATGCAAATCACATGGTCTAAAAATGGGGAATAGCACCCACTCAAAACTGGTGATTTTGGAGAATTAAGAGGCAGAATTTTGTTCTAGGATGTGAAGGAGCCCTCCATATATTATGAACTAAAAATAGAAAGTAGTTCATAAAATCTGCTAGGCCATTTAAAACACTGTACATTAAGTGGGAGGGAATTCAAATTAGTAAATGTTAAAAAGGCAGTTAATTTGCAGTGGATGAATATCACAGAAAATTCTTGCAAAAGATTAGTGATGTGGAAGAGAGCCAAGAATCAGTGTAAACACTGTGATACTGAAAAATGTGGGAGTCCTTGAAGGCTATACCTTACTTTTCCTAAACAATAAAGAAGTAACAAAACTTTTCTTGTGAAGAGGATTTCTTTACTGTCGCTTTTAGTTGTGACTTTGGTTTTATGAACATTTATTTCAAAATATATTTCTCAGCATAGGCATTTTCTGGATATTCTAGCTTTGTCTAGTTTTATAGTTTACTCATAAAAGAATGTTACTAATTTACGTAGCCAATTTTGATACAGATGATGTAATGATAAAATTTTCCTCACATATTATATATTTGAGATCTTCATCAATTTAAAATTGTCATCCTTCAGAAAATTAGGATATTAACCAAGACTGCTGGCTATCGATTAGGGAAATCACTATTTTTTTTTCTCCATTAAATTTTGGCTGACTTCCAACCTGATCCAAATATAGAGTTATCAACTACTTAAAAGTTATTTCATAGAGCATATGCACTATGAAAACAAAAGAGACCTAAAAGAAGAATGGCCCAGATAAAACACAAATAACATATTTTGGAGAAAATATGCATTTATGCTTACTGTCTTAGAGGAAAACATTCTTCGTATTTCACTGGTGCTACTACTAAACATGTGTGGCATAACAAAATTCAACAGCGACATGAGTTCTAACAGATTATTCTGTACAGGTGTGCCTGTGAGCAGCAAACGGTTATTTGCCTGTGAATGAAGGTAAAATTTACATTAGCTTTTTCTTAAAGAGCCACTCCTTTCATGTCTACCCTCCCCAGTGAAAGGTGAAGGGAGGAGAGATAAATTATAACCAATATTAATAACTTAACATTCTGTGATAAACGATTAGTAATTTAGATAATTGATGTCTGCTAATATCAATAGCAATGAATACGAAAACCACTGGTCTTATTTTATAAGTAGGTAACTTGTGTCCTCATATCACCTTTATGAGGTGATGAAAGATTATTTATAAAGTTTAACACATAGAACAGGTAAATTATGACCTAAGAATTTTTTTTCATTTTTTAAACAGTTGTTAAAAAACAAAATCAAAGAATATGTGACAGAGGCCATCTAGTCTATAAAGTGTGAAATATTTATTATCTTTCCTTTTACAGAAAAAACTTGCTAACACAGAATACTACATAATTACATAATACATATTCTGCTAATAAAGAATACTACATATATTAAATTATGTAATCTAAAATTTTATGGTAATTTGGAAAACTTTACAAACATTCTCTTACATTAATTGTCATAAGGTGCTGGTAGCGAATGGAGCCCATATTCTTTAGCATATGGCCCTCATCAAAAATTGCATAATTAAGTTTCAGTCGTCGAAACAGACTACGGTCATCAGAACTGCTGATCGCACAGTTATATCTGTCACCAAAAGAAAAAACATCTCTAAAGTTATACTTTTAAGAGCTTGGAGTCTAGTGAGATTTAATGTCTTATAAAAACATTTTTTTTTTTTTTTTTTTTTTGAGACGGAGTCTTGCTTTGTAGCCCAGGCTGGAGTGCAGTGGCCGGATCTCAGCTCACTGCAAGCTCCGCCTCCCGGGTTCACGCCATTCTCCGGCCTCAGCCTCCCGAGTAGCTGGGACTACAGGCGCCCGCCACCTCGCCCGGCTAGTTTTTTTTTTGTATTTCTTACACGCATTTCTAACGGCCAGTACTTAAAGCACAGCACTAGACACGGTGATACTCAAATAAATACTGATGTATTTGTATTTAATAATTATTGATGTACATTGTAACCAAGTTATGAAAGCTGCAATACATAACTGAAAAAAAATGTTAAAAGGCCGGGAGCAGTGGCTCAGGCCTGTAATCCCAGCACTTTGGGAGGCTGAGGTGGGTGGATCACGAGGTCAGGAGATTGAGACCATCCGGGCTAATATGATAAAACCCCGCCTACTAAAAATATAAAAAATTAGCTAGGCATGGTGGCGGGTGCCTGTAGTCCCAGCTACTCGGGAGGCTGAGGCAGGAGAATGGCGTGAACCTGGGAGGCGGAAGTTGCAGCGAGCCGAGATTGTGCCACTGCACTCTACCCTGGGTGACAGAGCAAGACTCAGTCTCAAAAAAAGAAAAAAAAAAAAAAAGAAAATGTTAATGTTACAATCGGACAACTTCTCCATACCTGGTAGGAGGTCAATTTGGGTATAATTTATAAGTAATCTGCTCCATGAAGTGTTATACTTTAATAAGCACGAAAAAGAACATGAAGCTAAAACATGTTTCTCTTTAAAACCTAATAATATTTTATTAAACTAGCAGAGTAGATCCAATAAATAATAGTTAATAGCTAGCAGCTTGAGACTACATATGGAGTCTGTTTTATTAAGAAAAAACAAGGCCGGGCGCGGTGGCTCACGCCTGTAATCCCTGCACTTTGGGAGGCCGAGGCGGGCGGATCACGAGGTCAGGAGATCGAGACCATCCTGGCTAACAAGGTGAAACCCCGTCTCTACTAAAATACAAAAAAAATTAGCCGGGCGCGGTGGCGGGCGCCTGTAGTCCCAGCTACTCGGGAGGCTGAGGCAGGAGAATGGCGCGAACCCGGGAGGCGGAGCTTGCAGTGAGCC
>NC_037672.1:47545608-47652285 GCF_003255815.1 Theropithecus gelada
AACATCGGCCGGGCGCGGTGGCTCAAGCCTGTAATCCCAGCACTTTGGGAGGCCGAGACGGGCGGATCACGAGGTCAGGAGATCGAGACCATCCTGGCTAACACGGTGAAACCCCGTCTCTACTAAAAAATACAAAAAAAACTAGCTGGGCGCAGTGGCGGGCGCCTGTAGTCCCAGCTACTCGGGAGGCTGAGGCAGGAGAATGGCGCGAACCCGGGAGGCGGAGCTTGCAGTGAGCCGAGATGGTGCCACTGCACTCCAGCCTGGGGGACAGAGTGAAGACTCCGCCTCAAAAAAAAAAAAAAAAAAAAAAAAAAAAAAGGCCGGGCGCGGTGGCTCAACCCTGTAATCCCAGCACTTTGGGAGGCCGAGGCGGGTGGATCACGAGGTCAGGAGATCGAGACCATCCTGGCTAACATGGTGAAACCCCGTCTCTACTAAAAATACAAAAAAAACTAGCCGGGCGTGGTGGCGGGCGCCTGTAGTCCCAGCTACTCGGAGGCTGAGGCAGGAGAATGGCGTAAACCCGGGAGGCGGAGCTTGCAGTGAGCCGAGATCGCGCCACTGCACTCCAGCCTGGGTGACACAGCGAGACTCCGTCTCAAAAAAAAAAAAAAAAAAAAAGAAAAAACAAAATTCTGCATGAATTTTTTAAGGACAGACTCCTACACAAGAAGCCAGTAGTGAGAAATAATAACTACAGTTAAAATAGAACTATAAATAAATCAAATCATAAATGTGACACAAGAGCATTAAGTTCTGTGCAAGATATTTACATCAAACAATTATTACCAAGTAGTAGTCAACTTATCCAAGGTTTTTTCATTTTTATTTCTGCCCTAACTCAAATTCTTCACTGAGAACATGAATTTCATTGTGTTTATTATTGATACTTATTTGTAAGTTAAAAATATAAATAATTTTGGTGGGATATCTCAAATTTTACGCTTACTGAGCGTAATATTAAGCTTACTGAGAAACTACAAGACGACTTTTTTCAATAAGTAGGCAAAACCTTTTTATAGTTACCATTAATGAGGTGATGTACTACAAAAGCTTCGTATACCAGTGTTACACCTCAACATAAGTCACTCTATTACTTTTGTATTACAGTTAACAGCATAAACTTTCCTACATAGTACTACTACAATTTCTTTTTTAAATTTGGGAGCTGCATAAATATCCACCCTCCCCAAATTTCTCAATACTTACGTGGTCACAATTACATTGTAATCTTCATATCTACTATGAATGTTAAATCTAATTTGTTTACGTTCTTCTTGAGAACCTAGAGTTTAAAAACAATGAACACATTTTGACTGTATTTATTGTGCTGTACTTTATTTTTAATTTCCAAAGTTAAAAGCAGAATGACATATTCTTACCATAGTAACAGAGCACCTTCAAAGTAGGGCACCATAAATTAACTTCCCTTAACCAGTTATCTATGGAACAGAAGAAATATTATTTGCATCTGCTACAATAGGGTATGTTCACACGGTTAAATGAACACTAAACTTTGACAAGTGCTACTTAGAAATTAGTCTTTTATAAAATGCAAATACTGGCCGGGCAAGGTGGCTCACGCTTGTAATCCCAACACTTTGAGAAGCTGAGGTGGGTGGATCACCTGAGGTCAGAAGTTTGAGACCAGCCTGGCCAACATGGTGAAACCCCAACTCCACTAAAATACAAAATTAGCCAGGCATGGTGGTGGGCGCCTGTAATCCCAGCTACTTGGGAGGCTGAGGCACGAGAACCTGGGAGGCAGAGATTGCAGTGAGCCAAGATTGTGCCACTACACTCCAGCCTGGGTGACAGAGTGAGATTGTCTTAAAAAAAAAAAATTAAAAATTAAAAATTAAAATATAAATACCTTGATGATTGCTTTTATCACAGACCCTTTACAATATTACTCCTTATGAAACTTATGTAAAATGATCTTGAAGTTTTGTGAGGTATCAAAATGAAGGGTAGAGGACCAAATATATTTACAGCTGATTATTAAACTCCAATTTAAAGAGAAGGGGTTTTGTTACATTCACATGTGCAAATATTCTCTTATTCTAACTTCTGCATCCAACAAATTGAGAAAGAATGGAACAGTTATATGAGTAGGAATTAATTACATACCTTCATCCAATAAATGTTTAATTTTACATTTAAAAGTGCTCATTTTCTCTTAGTCATTTTAAAAAGTAAAAGTATTATGAAACCAACATAAATGGCACTTGGTCTATAATTTAAAACTGACTTACATTTGAGTTATTTTCTTTTTAAAAGACTGCCAATATAATCAAACATATATATAAACAAAGCAGAAAAGTATAAGGAGACCATAAAATTAATATTCATCTCTACAAACTTTTGTTTCAGTCACGCAACTGAAACCACAGCACCCCTCCGACACACACCCTTACACACACTCTCTTCTACCTATATGAAACATGATAACGTTAAATACAGTTGTCTCCAGTATTACAAACCTATAGTTGAAGCTGGAACAACGATCAAATGAGGACCATTATTACCCTCCTGATAGAGGTATGCCAGAAATGCAATGGCTTGAATAGTTTTTCCTAGGCCCTAAAAAGTTTAAAAGACAATATATAAAATTTTAAAACAAACAAAAAATAAATACATAAAAATACAAAAGAAAAAGCAATACTTCTACGCTGTATTCACTTTTGATTTCCCATAATGCAACTCTAAAGGAATTTCTACTACGTTCTTAGTTCTCAAATGACAGAATTGATCATAGTCTCCAAATGAGGCTATAACTTACTTTACTGAGAAGGATAGACAGATCTTCATTGCTAGTTCATATATCATAATATGGAAGACTTTTTGCATTGCAAGGAAAGGATATAATTTTGGTTATTGCTTATACACACTGAATGTTTAATATCCACTGAATGGTTTGAGGGCAATGTCCCATGACTAAATGGAGGAAACATATGCCTAATCTATCCCAGCAATTCTACCCTTAAGAATATAATCATGATATGAGAGCTAATGTTGGCAAAAGGACTTGGGTAGAATGTTCATAGTTTTATCATAATAGCCAAACACTGGAAATAACCAAAACAGGTTGGGTGCCGTGGTGCGTGCCTGTAATCCCAGAACTTGGGGAGGCTGAGGAGGGTGGATCACTTGAGCCCAGGAGTTCGAGACAAGCCTGGGCAATATGGCAAAACTCCATCTCTACAAAAATTACAAAATTAGCCAGGCATGGTGGTGAATGTCTGTGACCCCAGATACTCGGGAGTACTGAGGTGGATGGATTGCCTAAGCTCAAGAGGTCGAGGCTGCAGTGAGCTGAGAGCGCGCCACTGCACTCCAGCCTGGGCGACAGAGCAAGTCCCTGCCTAAAAAGAAAGAAGAAAGAAAGAAAGAAAGAAAGAAAGAACAAAAGAAAAGAAAAGAAAAGAAAAGAGAAAAGAAATAACCTAAATACCCATATCCAACAGAAGAAGATCAACAAATTGCAGTGTATTTATATCATGGACTACCATCCCACATGGCAATTAAAAAAAAACAAAAACAAAAACAAACAAACTACTGATACACGTAAGAACATAGATGGACCTCAGTAACATTATGTTGCACCAAATGAACCAAAACAAATAGTATACAGTATACTGCATATACTGTATAACCAGAAAAAATTCCATGGCAATAGGTATAAGAATAGTGAAGACTTGGAATCAACCCAAATGTCCATCAGTGACAGACTGGATTAAGAAAATGGGGCACATATACACCATGGAATACTATGCAGCCATAAAAAAGGATGAGTTTGTGTCCTTTGTAGGGACATGGATGCAGCTGGAAACCATCATTCTTAGCAAACTATCACAAGAACTGAAAACCAAACACCGCATGTTCTCACTCATAGGTGGGAACTGAACAATGAGATCACTTGGACTCGGGAAGGGGAACATCACACACCGGGGCCTATCATGGGGAGGGGGGAGGGGGGAGGGATTGCATTGGGAGTTATACCTGATGTAAATGACGAGTTGATGGGTACAGCACACCAACATGGCACAAGTATACATATGTAACAAACCTGCACGTTATGCACATGTACCCTACAACTTAAAGTATAATAATAAACAAATTAAAAAAAAAAAAAAAAAAGAATAGTGGTAGCAGCAACAACTGGAAAAAAGCATGAGAAACTTTCTAGGATGATGGAAAAGTTGCTCTGGGTAGTAGTCACATGGGTGTACATATATGTAAAAAGTCACTAAACTGTACATTTGTATATTTTACTGCAACTAAATTAGACATCATTAAAATACCTGTTTTAAAAAGCTACTTAGGAGATACAGCTCCTCAGGGGAACTGAATGCTACCCAACTGTTGTGGACTGAATTATGTCCACCTCCTTGCCACTGACAATACATATGTTGAAGTCATAACCCCCAATGTCACTGTATTTAGAGATAGGGCTTTTCAGGGGGAAATTAAGGCTAAATGAGTTCATAAGTGTGGGGCCTGAACCCAATATGACTGTCCTTGTAAGAAGAAATACCAGGCATGTGTACATACACAGAAAGAACCACATAAGGACAGAGTAAGAAAGTGGCTGTCTTCAAGTCAAAGAGAGGACTCAGGAGAAATCCAAGCTACCAATAAATACATTGATCTTGGACTGTCCATCTCCAGGATTGTGAAGAACAAATTTCTGTTGTTTAAGCCACTCAGTCTGTGGTATTTTGTTATGGCAATGCTAGCTGACTAAGCCATCAACTTATAAATATTGTGTTGCGCTTTGAAGGTTACAAAAATAGTTTCACATAATATATACCTCATTTGATAGTAAATGCAATCTTATGATAAAAACTATCTATATTTTATTATTAGTTTTGAGATTAGGTCAATTGGCAAGGATCAGATAGCTCCTGAAAGGCAAAGTTGGGGACCCCAAACCCAGGTCTGATTTCCAAGTGCAGTCACACAGCTGAAATGCTATATATTCTGTAATTTCTGTAATTATTTTGAAATCCTGTGTATATTATTCACTTTTCTATTAGATAAACAGTTATCTTTGTTTCAATGACAGTATGAAATATGTACGGGAAAATATCTTACAATGCTACAGATTACTTTTCTAGAGGCTAAACAGGGAACAAATATCATTATCTGTGTTAATTTTTATTTTAGGAATCCAACACATAGTGTAACATTTTCTTTGCTGAACATCTTAAACATATACTTCAAAAAAGTATAGCTGAAGGAATAGAGATGTTAGATTAAAGGTCAAGTTTCCACATGACAACACCTGGACTACTGGCTATAACAAACTTAGTGAGCTTAGCTTTAAGGAAATGTGATTTGAGAAAGAACAGAGACCTGGAGAGACCTCTAAGAAAAATAAAACAGCTGAAATGATGTCGCTGATATATATGTGGATTTATTCATTGACAAGGACAGGGATCTAAGTTAAAATTTTAAAGGCAGCTGTAGAAAAAGCACATATATTACACATATGTATGTGCATACACATGTACATACACAATATCTGCAGAAGGTAGTATCTAGAAAAGAAGACACCAAACTAGTTCTTGTTTAAGTGGTGGAATTATAGGTGACTTTTATTTTGATTTTTTAATTTGTATTTTTATGTTTGTAACATGTATTTACTAATTTGATAATCAGAAAGACAATAAATCTATCTTCATCTTGGGGAGGAGTTAGGAGGGTAGAACTATATCAAAAACAAAGATGAGATAAAATATAAGATACTGAGGTGGCAGGAGTTAACTACAGTAGCAAGAAAAAATTTCTTGTTTAAATGACAGCAAGAATACCTTTTAATGACATTTTGAACAACAAATCCTAGAAATAAAGTACACTTACCATTTCATCTGCCAAAATGCCATTAAGTCCATGTTTATGTACCAATGCCAGCCAATTCAAACCAACCTTCTGATAGGGCTTGAGTGACAAACTGGTAAAGAGAGAGTTACCAAATATTACACATTTATATTTCTATTAGTTTTCTATTAGTTATTACAACGTACATAAAAACTAAAATGCCTAGGTCTAATCTTACCTTTTAACTGTTAGACGCAATGTACACCTACTTAAAAAAATGAACCCAAGACATAAATGATTTTTCAGATCTTCCCAAACTTTACTCTCTATTCTTATTTATTTCTTCTGGCAAGGAAAATCAAGCATTTCCATATTTGGTCATAATACAGTACCTCCAAATTAATTCCATAAATGATTAGAATATTAAGTATGATAATATATTACTAAGCTAGTATTTACACTAGAAAATTGAATTGTGTTGATTTGATTTTTAGCACATTAAAAAACTTAAAAGTATTAGACAAAAAAAACACAAACATAATTTGCTACTTTGGCCAGGTAGGTTTAATAAACACTTTCTGAATGTGTGCCAATCACTCCTAATATCAGTGGTATGTATAATTCTGGAGCACGCATGTATGTGTGTATTATGTGCATACTATGTACAAATGTACACAGCACATGTTTAGCAAAATTATTTGACACTTGCATGCTACTTTCTACTCACTGATGTTCACTGATGTTTTAAGGACAGTGAACATCAGTGAGTAGAAAGTAGCATGCAAGTGTCAAAAACCTTATTTAATTTGGAAACACAAAAACAGACTAATCCCTGAGAATGAATTGTTTGGAAGGTAATATGGCAGAGTTATAAGGAATGAAAACAGTGGCTCATGCCTGTAATCCCAGCATTTTGTGAGGCTGTGGTGGGCAGATTGCTTGAGCTCAGGAGTTCGAGACCAGCCTGGGCAACATGACAAAACGCTGTCTCTACCAAAAATACAAAAAAAATTAGTCGGGTGTGGTGATGTATGCTTGTAGTCCCAGCTAATTAGCTACTTAGGAGAGACTGAGGTGGAAGGATCACTTGAGCCTGAGCCCAGGAGGCAGAAGTTATAGTGAGCTGAGATCATGCCACTGCACTTCAGCCTGGGTGACAAGCCAGACCCTGTCTCAATTATCCAAAAAAAAAAAAAGGAAGGAATGAAAACAATAGTTCGAATGGTTAAAAACTATTAACAGTTACCATTTATTGAACATCTATTATACATAGGCACAGATATCATTTTTCAAACATCACCTCATTTAACCCTTTAAAAATCCCATAAAGTAGTTACTAAAATCACTTTAACAGATTAAAAAAACTTAATTTGCCTGAGGTTGCATAGCTAGAAAGTGTTAAGGCTAAGATTTTAAATCAGGATGCCGATCTCACTCCAAAACCTATTCTCATATTCACTAGAACACCTTGCATTAATGCGAAAACATAGGACAAGGTCATGCCTCCCATTCTCCAGCTTGTATCCTGTCCCCTTAATTTCCTCTTGCATATATCCTGTTTGCACACAGGGAAGGGTCTGGACATAGCTATAGTATAATACACTGTTAAAAGATCAAACTCTGAAATCAAGACATAATTAGAACTGAGTGAAGAACAGGTAGTTTGAATGATGTCCATCTTAAATCAGAATCTATGTTTTAACTGTGGGGTTATGCAACTTATAAAACATTTCTCATTTAATACAATTAAAAGTATAGGTAGGAGAAAAAGCAGTATTTCGAAGGTCTTTAAATTCTTTTGCTGAATTTTTATAAAAAGTCTTTGGCTTTCCCAATCAATGTAATTTCTATGCTACTACTATAAAAGTATAATAAATATAACATGTTATCATAGATATTTTAATTTCCAGGTCCAAAAGAATTCTTTCTACTATAACGGTGAGAGTAAATGCTAAAACTGGAATATTTACCATATTTCAGACTATGCTATGGGCTTTATATACATTATTATTTCATTTAATCCATATTAAAAATAGGAAATATTAATTATCTGCATTTTACAGATGAGAAGTTCACTGGGGCTCACAGAAGTTAAATAACCTGCTCAAGGTCATGCAGCTAACCAAATCTGTATCTTCAATGGTAGTGTCAGTATCCAATCCAGGTGTGATCCAGAGCTCAGCACTTAACCAGTAAATAGCAGAAATGAAAAAATTCTCTTTCATCCTGACCCACCCATCCTACAGTCAACACAACACTGAGTTCTCCATTATTTTAATGCATCCTTCCCAATGCTTTAGTCATCCTATTCACATAAGGCTCACAATTTACGACTAATGAAACTTGATAAGGTAGACATACATCACTTATAAATGCAGCCGAGGGCACACATGCCATCTCAACATAAGACCTATCACAAATGGCCACGAAAAAATCTTAATAAACAAAAATTACTGAAATTCTTCATCACCAACATATATTGAGAAAAGAGTCTATTTATAATGAGTCAAAATACTCACTATAACATGAAATTTTAAAAAATGATGATGAAATCTAAAAAACTACTACATGGATTTTTAAAATTTAAATAAAATTGCTTTATTCAAAATCACAAAGAAATGATGGTAAGGTGTTTTGATCAGGAACTGAAACGGTTTTATTATATTGAAATATGTTATAAAAATATAAAGTATTAATGTATATATATGTTTGCTGTTCTGTTAGATTTGTCTAAATTACAAGTAGCTTTGTTGCTTACTATCATAGAACTGCTGCCAATTCCAGATCCTTTCTCAGCATGTGAAAGGACCAAAGAAAATGTAATTTTGATAGACTCTGAACCCATTTATTATAACATTTAAAAATAGGATACCTATATTCTTTTCTAGTTGGTTCTATTATTTAGATGCTATATAATCATACTTCCCATTTATTTCGATGCTTCACAGTTTTCTAAGAATTTTCATGACTGAATATAAATCTGAACCACCAATTTGCTGGTAAGAACAAAAGGATTTGCTCAGGTCTTCTGAATAAGTGCTTTCTTCTCAACAGAGTACTAAAATATCTCTAAACTGAAGATTTTTTCTCTCTCACTAAGGAAAAAAATGATTTAAAGATTTTCTGAGATGATGAAAGAAAATGAGGCAACAGGCTATTTTGAAGTTATTGTTTTGTTAGGGGAAAAAAACAAACACAATTCCCTCTAGTGTTACTATGATTTCCTCACAGTCTGAAAATTCAACTGGGTTTAAATCTGCCAGAGAAACTAGTTTCAAAATTATTTTCAAAGGTGAGAAAGGCATAAAATAGAAATAACAGGAGTACATATGATGTGCTAAATTTGAGTTTAAAATAAAGAAATACAGAGCTAGAGAGACTTGTTTAAAGTAGTTCATAGAAAACAGGTTAGGGATGCTGTCCAACCAAAAGTTTATGTCCTGTTAAGTATGACATGGCTGCTGCAAATACTACCACAACATGTTTGTACTGACAGAAAAATGTTCAAACTAAAACATTTACATCCTACTACTTTTGAGTTAGTGAAACCACATCTGCAGTGTTAATTTGCATTCGCATCACTGTCAAATGGTCTCAGAGCTCCTGTGTAAGAACAGGGTAGGAACCATACTCTCAAGTTCAGGATGAACAAGATCAGAAGAACCTTGGCAGATTTAGCTCAAAAGGCAAGACACACATGATTAAATATATTGTATTCTGAACATGTGAGAAATCTTTTTAGTTTAAGGCTGATAAATTATGGATTAATTAACTAGAATTTTAGAGACGGCTACGTTTTTAGTAAGAATAAAACAGGAGAAATACTAAGGATTTTTTTCTTTTCCCTCACTATTTTAAGCAATTTAAATTTTGACATTTTAAAATAAAGATTATGAATGTAATGCTTTTGAAGTACATATGAAAACTTTAACTTTTCCCTACAGAGATTTTATTTTTCACGAGAAATTCTGGAATATCTATATTTCTAAAAGGCAAACTTTCTTCTATAATTCACATAAATTTGCAACAGTCTGTAGCAAAGTAAACTTTGTTATGAAGAATATGTTCTGTTTAGAGAAAAATGCACGCATGATAGGTATTCATCAGGGTAGTCTAATATTTTCCCCTGTCCTAATAAATCCTTTACTAAAGCAAGGAAACAACTTTAAATGTGTACATACTAAGTACCCACAACGCCTGGCCAGTACACCAAGTAAAAATTGCTTATGCAACTCTTATCCTGGATGAAGAACAAAAATTAAGATAACAAATTGTAACCCCTAAAAGTACACTTAAATAAGCTCTAAAGAGACTATCTATACAGGTTTTAGAAGTTGTACTTTGGATAAGATCCAACAAGCACTTAAAAAAAACTACTATTTTTCTCATCTATTAAGTATTTCATTAAAAAAATCCTCAGTCTAATGGAGGATAGTTTATTACCTGATCAAACTATTTACAAGTAACAGGACTTTGTGAATGTGGTTTTGAGAGAGAAATTTTTTAAGTGATGCAATAAAGCACTTGATTTTTAAAAATCCAAATTATGATAAAGTAGACTCAACTGGGTAAGTCTTGTAGAGTGAAGAACTCCCCATATCCAATGCTGGAGAACAAGAAGCAGCAGCTCCAACTACACTTTTAGGAGATGAAATTTGCTGATATAGTTCTTTCTATGCAACAGAGAAAAGAGCTTCTTTGTGGGAACTGCATCACGTTTCCCTACATCATCCCATAGCACCCTAGAAGGGCACAGAAAAGATTGTAGCTTACTATTAAAGGCCAGTAATCATCTTGTTTTTTTTTCCATACCTTGATTTTAAATTATTAACCAATGATCAGCAAATATGCTTTGATCATTAACTTAGAAAAATATCAGAAGTAAATAAAATCAGCAACTAAGGCAATTAATTTTAATGAGATCCTACTGCTAATCTTAACTATCAGAAATACTCTGAACAGATGTAACTCATTTTGAAAGTTGCGTAACATTGCAAAGTATGGCTATACCATAATTCATTTCAATTATTCCCTAATTTTAGGAACTCCATTTGTTTCCATGGTTTTGCCACTATAACCATCATACTATTAACAGTTTTATATTGTTTTTTAAAAAAGGGAAGTATTCTAAACAGTTCTGAGTCTCCAAATTACTTAAAAATATACAAACTTTTAAAGGAAATTCAACACAATTTCCCCCACCCCAATCCACCAACAACATGCAAAATGTGGGTGATCACAATTACGAAAACCATTTTAATATGTACTGGCCACTAGACGGTATTTTTTTTTTTTTTTTTTTGCATGAATTCTGGCAAGTATTTTATTGAAAGTAGCAAACTGGGGAAACATGTAGACTTATATGGTCTATTTAATCAAAGTATCTGTCCTTCCTCTTAGTAATGTATTTCTACCCCAAAAGGAGATTTAAAAAGCTGGCCTTATCAAAGCATTTAAAACATTTCATCACAGTATGAGATATCATTTCATTTTATTTATGATTAAAAAGAAAATGGGATAGGAAAGCAATTTTTACGCTGATGCAATTAAGCAGCTGACATTTTTTTAGGACATCAAATTTGTATATAGGAATAGCTAAAACCACTTTTTCATTTTCTGTGATTATATAAACAATTATCTGTTATCAGGCAAAAAAAGACACTGGTCATAGAGCATCATACCATCCCCCCCTTTAATTCATAATGATATGATAGAATAAAATACCCTACTTGGGGGTGGGGGAAATGAATGAAAACCAGTTCATAGTCCACTTATGTGCCATTACAGAAAATCTGGGGATTCTCTCCTACCACTAGTTGCCATATCACTTTCTAGGCATGATACAGAAATAAATAAGTTCAGATATTTTATACAATTGAGATAAAATATGAATAAATATATTCAACAAAGATTACCTTTGGTTTAGAATGGAAGGTTGTTCTATGTTCCATCCACCTCCATTTCCAGTAAGCATGGTAACTTGTTTGGTCAATTTATTTGAAATGTCTTCACATTTGTTCATAAGCCTTATAACTACATCTCTTTCTTGGATCAGTGTTTTACAATGCCATATCAAATCTTCTGATAAGCCATTAGTTTTGGACATCTTTGTGAACTATGGCATAAAAAGAAAAATAATTGAATAGTTCAGATCTAGGAAAGAGAAAGGCAATCCTGATTTCTGTATGAGGAAAACAAGCTTGATAATTTAAACCTTTACTTAATGAGCTTATAGTTAACTACTAAGAGAATCTGATTCTTCATGTTTATATTTGAATTGCTACATGTTTCACTTTTATATTCTACTGTCACATATCAAACTCATTATGTTAAAATAAAATATATCTTACCTCAAAAAATGCATAATCCCAAACTCGTTACTTTGACCCTGGCAGCTAATCTCTTATAGGAGAAACGCTAGCAAGTAATTGTTACTATCTCCTATGAAGGTTTTAGAAACATTTCAAAACCTAATTCACTTTTGTAGTCACTGCAAATCTGATCTCTCACCTCTATGTGTCATTTCCTATGACTATTACATATTAAGATTAATCTTCTTAAAAGATATTTTTCCACATCTATCATCAAAGTGTAGCCCTTCAAGTTTTCAAAACTCCAATTATTTGTCACTTGATATTTTACTTCTAACCAGAGACTATTACATGCAGAGATATTACATGAATCAAAAGTTAACTATGACCAATTCAATAATTAGATAAGGTTTTTAAAAATTAGTTTCAACACTACAAACAGTTCTCTGTGAAAACTCACAGAACTTCTTTCAAAACACAGTTGTATTTATTTTTCAAAAGGAGGCACTGAATATTTCATACGTAAAAGCTATATCAGAATTAGAATTTTTCAGATAGATAGCTGAAAATGTATATCCTAAAAAAATGACAAAAAATATTTTTAGTGGAAAGGATGAGAAAGCCCAAAAGCTATCTGAAATATCTGGGGCAAAAATGAAAATCCCATAAGCCAGAACTAAATACAGGAAACTAAAATAAAACCATCTATTAGGAAAATACCACACATGATTTTTATTCATGTCATCCTATTTAGCATATTTTTCCAAGTTATAACAAGAATCACATTAACAACTGTAAGTAATCACAGTATTTCTAAGTTGAGTGAAAAGCTCAAGCAATAGTAATTAAGTGCTTTAGGGATATACTTAAGATAATTTAATAAAACACAGTTTATAGCAATATACATTTTCGTATTTATCCCAGAATAACTTGGAAATATACAAAATATCCAATCTATTCTTAGCACTTCAAAAATGGCACTGTAAAATACTAAGTTTATTTGCACACTACTCTACATTTTCCACAGGGACAACATTCATAATCACAATGTGATCTCCCACTCCCCCTACTTTGTGCTTTTCAGGGGAAAGATCTATACATAAGCAGCAGTATAGATAAGAATCAGTGTCTTAAGGAGGTTCTACCAGAACTTTTAGCTAAAATACTTTTATTTTTCAATGCAACCAAAAATTAGAGGCCAAAAAACCAATCTCATGCTGATTGTAGTATGTGTGTGTAATATATGTATATGTGAGAGAAACCCAACAAATTAATCAGAAAATAAGGAATGAACATACATTATGTGCCATTTAGGTGCTAGGCACTATTAGATACCTTTTATTCAGTAACTCATTAAATCCTCATAACTACCACCAATAGTAGTCTACCAAATCTAGACGAAAAAACTAAGGTTCAATTTCTAACATCACAAAGCTGGGTAAGAGAAAAAGTCCATGCTCTTTTCACTGTAACTAGTACCTCCCTAAATAAAATAATTTAAGACCTTAAAAGTTCAAAATAAACTTTTTTTTCTGTAACCAACTACCATTTATTAAGTTCTTCTTTTTTTTTTTTTTTTAACAGAAATTACTCTAACTGTTGAATTATCTGGGAGATAGACACAGCCCCTGTCCTTGTGGCCTATGATCGTTGGGAAACACAAGTTAACAATTTCAAGCATAACCACTGGTATAAACAAGGGAAATAACAAAAGTTCATGGGCACTCATCACAAAAAGACTAATAAAATCTAAGACCTAGGAATTCCTTATGGAGTAAGAAGCCAGAAATAATAAAAGAACTGTTTTAATGGAAAGATAAATTCACATGTCAGAACCTAGAGAAGCAACAGACAAGTCTGAACAGGAAGGCAGTAAGGGTATGAATCATGTTGATGAGTTCTAAACTGAACTTACGGGCATCAAAAGGCTACTGAAGGGTTTTAGAGAGTTCCTGTTTAGAAAGAACTCTATGAGAGTAATGTGAAGGAGGTTTGAGAGCAAAAACACTATTAAGGTGGCTTTGAGTTGAGAGACAATAGTGGCCTGTGTTGGACACAGAGAAACTGATAGATTTATGATCTTTAGGAGGTAGAATCCATTAAGTGTAGGGAGATGAGTGAAAAGAGTTAAGCCTAACTCCCAGACTTCTGGCTTCAATGCTAACAGATTAGTAGTACCATCTATTGAGATTAAAATTTACCAAGTTGGCAAGGGAAGTCTCTTTCTGGATATATTAAAGTTGGGATAGCTACCAAATTTTGGAGAGAGAGCCAGTGGTTAAATAAAGATCTGTATCTTAGGGAGGAGATATAAGCTGGAGAAAAAGATGCCACACAGGTGACCATCAAAGTCAAAGATGCTGATGAGATTACCTAAGGAAAAGCACATGAAATTCAAGATTAGAAGACTGAGAGCAAAACCCTGAAGAACATCAACATTTAAAAGCGTTTTAAAATAGACAAAGCAAGAAGAAATGTAGGATGTGGTATCAGAGAAGCCAAGGAAGAAATAATTTCAAAAAGGAAAGTGTTAAGTTTTAACTGACAAAAAACAATAAACTGGCCAGGTGCGGTGGCTCATCTAATCCCAGCATGTTGGGAGGCCAAGGCAGGAGTATGGTCTGAGCCCAGGATTTCAAGACCACCCTGGCAACATGGCAGAACTCCATCTCTACCAAAAACACAAAAATTAGCCAGGTGTGGTGGCATGTGCCTGTGGTCCCAGCTACTCAGGAGGCTGAGGTGGGACGATGGCTTGAGCCTGGGAGTCAGAGGCTGCCATGAGCCAAGACGCCACTGCACTCCAGCCTGGGTGATAGAGACCCTGTCTCAAAAACAAACAAACAAACAAACAAACAGACTTACTTAATCTTTCACTGATTATAATGAATTTGTATAAAATACACCACACGGTAAATAATTTCTATAGTATTTCTCATGGACAGTTCTGAGTAATTAAATATGTAGCTAATTCACAGTGGTTATAAATGTGTAATTTTATTCACAATAGTTATGCTTTGAAGATATGTGCCAGAAGCACACGGAGAGGTAAATACTCATCTAATTACATATTCATAATTCAGTAGATATCTAAAGATGTTACTGTATTGCTGAAGGTTAGTGCCTAAGCATAGTACGAGTTTAGTGGTAAGTAACAGCCAATATTTTCTGAGAAACAGATTAAAAGTAAAATGTGAAGATTCCTAACATGTAAGTCACACAACCATTATTACGAAAACCAATGTTAGATTACACTAAGTGAATATATTCAAAGTGAAGCTGAAGCACACTGAATCTTTATAAAGCAATTATAGGTCTCATTTCTTTTTCACTTAAAAAAGAATATACTACTATTCTTCAAATATTTTCAAAAGCTTGTTATACAAGAGGTAACTCTGAAAAAATTAGTATATTGTGATCTAATCTTATGATTTTTGTAATATAAAAATTATTTTATTATAAAATAATCATTATATTATTTTCTGCCACTGAACAGCTTTCTGAAATATAAAATTTCCTTCATAGCTGAAACTTCCTAATATAAAAAAATTACAGCAGACATAAATCACAAATTCACTTAAGTGGTCCCATTTATACATTTAAGTTTGGTGTCTTTTTATTTATGAAAAAAATTTTCTTCCTTTTACTTATTTTTTAAGAGCATAAATTAATTATGGTCATTTGGAAGCCACGAGAAAGGGTTAAAAGGTGGGGGTGACCAATCATTATTTTGAGAGCTGGAAAATTAAAGGAAAGAATAAACACTTACTCTGAATTCTGCATACAAACAGCAACATTTAGAGTGGCAGATATAAGGAAGTTCTTTTATAGATAATTCCTAAAGAAGTAGCAATAACAGTATTAAAATATTATTTTTGCAGGCTGGCATGATGGCTCACACCTGTAATCCCAGCACTTTGGGGGCCAAGGTGGGTGGATCATCTGAGGCTCCAGGAGTTCAAGACCAACACAGTGAAACCCTGCCTCTACTAAAAATACAAAAATTAAGTGGGTGTGGTGGTGCACGACTGTAATCCCAGCTATTCGGGAAGCTGAGGCACAAGAATTTCTTGAACCCGGGAGGCACAGGTTGCAGTGAGCCAAGATCACACCACTGCACTCCAGCCTGAGTGACGGAGTGAGAGACTGTCTCAAAATAAAATAAAAAAATAATAAAAACTATTAATTTTGCAATGGCTAATGAATTATGGATTCAGACATGTAGCATCAACAGCTGGTAATGTTACAAAAAGTAACAATCAGATATTACTGTCTTCTGATGAAAGAACACATCACTAACTATGTAATAATATTGGTGGGTCCATTTAACTTTCTAATTATCATTTTACAGAAAGTACTAGTCCAGTGGAACATGTTAAACTACACTGGGGAGGTATAATCAGAAAAGTTTAGACGGGAGTTATAGAACAAATGACCCACTTTCTTTACCAAAAACTGGAAAAAGAGAAGGGGAGAGAGTGGGGGATGAGGAACCTATAGATTAAAAGACTTAAAAGACCTATCAAGCAATCTCAGGGAGTTGACCTTACTTGGATCCTAATTCAAACTAACAAACTGAACCAATACTATGGCATTTATGAGACAACTGGAAATTTGAATTCTGAATATTTTGATATTAAGAAAGTACTGATGATTTTTATTAGATATGATAATGTTATGGTTTCTTCAGGAGATACATATTCAAAATTGTAAGGATAAAATGACATCTGAGATGTGCTTCAACATAATATGATGGAAGGAAGTGGACAAGAGTATGGAAGAAACACATAGGGGTTCATTATAACATTGTGTGCTTAAATTTCTTGTAATAACAAAATGGGAGAGGCAATGAAGGGGAGTGCAAGGTCATTCTTACTTCAGGATGCTTTAACAGTCAAGGGTTGGTCATGAGATTTTTAACTGAACTTCACTTCTTGGTTATTTTGAAGTTGAAATTTCAGAACAACTCCTTAGGACTCCCTAACACTCCCTACCTCTCCCCTCCCACACAAGTAAACCAACTTTAGAGATGATCAAAATGACTGTTGCTGATTTAGAATTTAGATCTATCTAATAACAACCCACTAACCAGGAAGGTAAAACAGAAGTAGACAGTTTTTCAAAGGAAAAAGAGTTTAATTGAATGATGAATTTACTATGATTTGATTCAGCTGTGACAGTAAACCCAAAATATGAGGGGTTTAAATAAAAGAAAGTTATTCATCTCTCATGTAAATAAAGACCTGAAGAATTGATTCAGATTTGGTATGTTGGTTCCAAAATTAAGGATTCTTTTAACTCTGTTGCTTCAATAACCTCAACATCCACCATCATACTGACCCTTCTATCAGCAGGAAGAAACAACGCTTTCCGAAAGTCGTAACGTATCACTGCGCATAGCCCATTGGAATGAGCTTTGTCAAACTATCACAAGGGAGGCTAAAACAGTCTTAATATATTGTGGGTAATATGTCCATAAGCCTGGCCATAAATCTGATTTAAAAAGCTATAGGGTGGGCATGGAGATTTAACAAAAAAAAAAGAAGAATGGTTTGATTTTAAAAAGTTCGATTCAATACGGCTAGAACTTAGTGGACAAACAGAAAACAGTTTCTCAGCATTTCATTAATAATATATACGACACTTGCAGTGCAAATTATTGTGAATATCTGCAGCTAATGTTTTTAAAGAGTCAGGCAACTGATGGCATTTCAT
Source organism: Theropithecus gelada (assembly GCF_003255815.1). NCBI lineage: Eukaryota > Metazoa > Chordata > Mammalia > Primates > Cercopithecidae > Theropithecus > Theropithecus gelada. Next base: position 47,563,461 of record NC_037672.1, read on the forward strand.
TTTTAGACTTTCCCACAGGTAGGCACTATAATTACACCCCACTTACAGATGTTTGCTTACAGATATGTAAGCTGTTAGAAAATGGCAGACATGAATTCAAAATCAGGTAATCTAGCTTCATTATATTATTCACCTATCACCTAGTATGCACTTACAAAACCAATGGAATAAAAAAAGTGGCATGCACTGAATTCAGAAACAAGAGATTCAAAATGAGAGAGACAAAAAGATTCTCCAGGATGTCAGGAAAATGAAATCCTAAGGCCACAACTGATAAGCTGGCCTACAATGTAACTAGTCCAAATTGGAGCAGGTGATAAAATTCCTGATTTTCTAAAAAAGATGAAACTGACAGATTACGAGAGGTGTCTAAAATCTCAGGCCCAGGTGCAGTGGCTCATGCCTGTAATCCCAGCACCCTGGGAGGTGGAGGTGAACAGATCACTTGAGGTCAGGAGTTCGAGACCAGCCTGGCCAACATGGTGAAACTCCGTTTCTACTAAAAACACAAAAAATTAGCCAAACGTGGTGGTAGACGTCTGTAATCCCAACCACTCAGCAAGGTGAGGCAGGAGAATCGCTTGAACCTGGGAGGCGGAGATTGCAGTTAGCTGAGATCTCATCACTGCACTCTAGCCTGGGTGACAGAGCGAGACTATCTGAAAAAAGAAAAAGAAAAAGGAAAAGAAAAAAAAATCTGACAGGAAATTTAGGCAACTGGAAAAGACTTTAGAGTTGACATAATGACAAGTATATAAGAAAATAAACAGAAAAACCAAGACAAATAACTAGAAAAAAAAATGAGAGAAAAAAAAACATGTAGTATACTACATGGTTCATCTATGAAAGGAATCTGCATAGTCTTAACAATGCAGACACTAAAAATGATCTTCAAAATCACCATGTTAACATATATTAATAGAACTGGGGAACAGAAAATGGGTATGTGAAGTGAGGTAGACAGTGAGAGTTAAATCCTATTGTCTACAACGTTAAGTTGAGTAGATAAATTATCTATCAACTTAACGTCATTTTAGACAAAATGACAAAAAGTGCATTATAATTATATTACATAAAGATATGGAGGTGATCAGAACAATCAGACAAAAAGTCATGAAAGAAGTTATCTGCACTGTGGGTAACAGGTTGGGGAAAAGGGTGGATATAGATTTTTTGGGGGGAGAGAACAAGCCTATAGAATTATTTGTTAATCTAAGTGTATGTGTAAATAATAAAAGTATAAACATTAACAGAAAGTAAAGAAATCCAATAGTTAATATCTTCATTAATTTGGGGAGGGGGAAAGAGGGGCTCTCTCTTAAGGAAAGGTGTAAGAACACTGCTGCCACCATGTTACTATTTTTGGAACACAAAAATCACTTAATCCTGTAAGTTACTTAACTTTCCCCCAAAATAGATTTAAGAAATACAAAGTACCCTATAAATGTGGGATCTAATAGTAAATCTGAAGTTACTGAAAAGCACAGAAAAGATGATTCTGCCAAATGTATACATAAATAGATGATGCTCAAAACATCTTAAATGGTGGGTATCTTTGGTAGAATTTGGGGTAAACTTTACTTTTTCATTTCCACAAATACTGTTTCAATTTTAGGTAAAACAAATCGTTTTCAAAAAATGATAAATCTCTTTTCAGAAGGAAGAAAGTAAAAAAGCTAACTGCTACTTTCTAAATAATTACATGAAAAAAACTCATCAATATGGCCCTAATCATGATCTCTTCTTTAAAACCTCGAGTGACTATTCAAAGTACTTTTTTCTTTCAAAAACAGTCAGCATCTGAAGTATCCCTCTCTTGCCACAGTGTGTCACTCTTACTGCACAGATATTTTTGAATTTCCATGGGAAGGGAGAAACTGTTTAAAAGTAGATTTAATTTTCAAATTATTAAATCCCCACTTACCAAAAGACAGCCCTGAGGACAGAGTCCTAAGCTTATTCATTATTACAAATACCTGGCAGCAACCTACAAAGTACTCAAAATGCACTTGTAGTTTTAATACAATTATCAAACTTATACAAATTAAAACAAAGCCTGAATATATAGTAATCTTACAAATAAATTCACTGGTGCCACCTTATCCAGAAAGAAGAAATACCTATTACCATGCATTAAGTGGCCAATTTAGGCCAAGTATTTTACAGAAATCACCAGTTAAAACAAAGCAAAGGGTCGGGTGTGGTGGCTCACGCCTGTAATCCCAGCACTTGGAGAGGCCACAACAGGTGGATCATCTGAGGTCAGCAGTTCCAGCCCAGCCCGGCCAACATGGTGAAACTCCATCTCTACTACAAATACAAAAATCAGCCAGGTGTGGTGGCGGGCACCTGTAATCCCAGCTACTAGGGAGGCTGAGGCAGCAGAAACGCTTAAACCTGGGAGGTGGAAGTTGCAGTGAGCTGAGATCATGCCATTGCACTCCAGCCTGAGCGACAAGAGCGAAACTCTGTCTCAAAACAAAACAAAACAAAAACCAAAAAAGAAACTCCACAGTCTAGTAGATGAGAGTAATACAATGAGGAGGATAGTGTCTGACATGAACTAAACCTGAGCTGCTTGGTTATTAGCCAAGGAAGACTGGATCTACACTGATCTAAATGTTAACAAATTAGATGCATATATAAAAGTTTTCAGGTTGAGTTACTGATGCATGTTGCATTGGTCAGCATAAAAACATTACTAATCTGATTAACATATAAAGATGCAACACAGTTAGATTTTTCACAGACATAATAATATTCCCTACCCTACTGTGTGCAAGGCTAGACAAAAATCCAGTAAATGGATGGTGAACTGATGCCATCAATTGTGTGAGATTTGGCAATAAAAAATCCAATTTTAACACAATAACAGTACAAGTTTTTAAACTAATGACATTTTTGGCTTGCTATATTTCTGAAGCCTACTTGATTTAATGATGAGATTTTCTCACAATGGGCACCTACATTACTGTTGTCATGCAGAAAAATTGTAAGTAAAATGGAAAAAATCATGAAGAAAAATTTAAAAACAATATTTAAATTTTGATTCATAGAAAAAAATGATTATAAAGCTGCAAGCATAAATATCTTCTTAGGTAATATACTTTTTTAAAAAAATCAAACTTTCCTCATGTAAAATGAGGGTGACTAGAATATCTGGAGTGTTTTAGTTTCAAAAAGCATTAATTATCTGACAAATAAGTCATAATAGTATAGAAAGGTAGTAACCTCTAGATGTAAAATTACTGTAATTAGATTATCAAGTAGGTGATATTAATAAGTATATTATACTTACATTTTATATATCATATCTATTACACTTATATTACATTTATATGTCTACTACCTTGAAAACAACTCAATGATCTACAACGTTGTTTTAAAAGGCACAATATAATTTTCACATTCAAATTACTTTTATAAGACAATGAAATACTAATTACATTTAATCATTTAATAATCACCAATGGTAAAGAAACCTCACTTTTAACAAAAATTACTATTGTATATATATACTTTATTCATGGGCTCAAGTATGCATTTTTTAATGAAATATTTATGAATTTCACAGTCTGTAAATAGAAATTCTCCAATTCTTAAGACTAAATAAGATTAAACAATGATTTCAAGAAAAGAGAAGACTAGTTGTTAGCAGGTTGTTCTTAATATATTTAATACCTTGTAATTTTCACTAAAATATGACTGAGCAATATGATTAAAACCTCAACGAATTCTCATAGAAATTTCTAAATATGGCAGCTACCAACACAAAACAATTTTTTTGGCTTTTGTTTCCTTTTGAAGTTGTTTAGAGGTACATTATCAAACCTCACTGATTAACAGGGAAGAAGCAAATTATATAGCTTTTAACTAAAATATTCATAATATTGACTTTTGTTTTGATAATTTTATTAAGATATTAAATCTGCTCTAGGGTAGGGTTTGGGCTAAAAAAGTACCCTATAAATAAGTCATATTTAAAATTCTAAAGATTTTTAAAGTAGAAGCTCAAAGTTCTAAGCAAATTAAAATTTAAAGCATATACATATTTACTTGCTAATTTACACTATTAATTTGAAAAAGCTCATTCACCTACTTTGCTAAGGATGGCAAACCACTGTACTCACTGAATTCAAGTAGAAAGTTTACTTTTCAGATACGTTTAGACTGTTACATAAAATATTTCACATTTGGACGGATGGTTAGAACAAACAATATAGTCCTTATGTTCAACTTTTAGAAAGGGGCAAGATGCTAGGAGGTTTAAGCAAGTAATGCATAATCTCCAAATTCATGTCAAGACTAATTTAAACTCTGCTGATTAATTAGTAGGGGAAATAAGATTTCTACATGTTAAGTTGCGAATATTTTTTAAAAACATCTGGCACATATACCTCTGGTAAAATTGTATAATTTACTTTTACTATAAGATATGCGGGCAAGTAGTTACAGCAACTAAACAAACTAGTGCAGATAATTGCATATCTTATTAAATAAATTAGAATCCCAACAAGCCTGAGCAACCCAATTCTGCAACAACATAGGAGACCATTAAAGATTAAAAGAAAGAAGAAAAGGAAGAAAAGAAGAACAAGAAAGCCCTTCAGCAAATACTTTAACAAATAAATCACTCAGGCAAAGTCAAACAAGTTTTGAAAGGGCCTGCTTTGACAGATGTTCTCTGGAAAAGCAAAGGCTTCAGGCAAAACGAATGGTTTTATTATTATTTTTTAAAGCTACGGAATATTATTAATGTTGTTTCTGTATTTCTCAAATATTTTAATTTTAAAAAATGCATTTACAACCATTGTTCAGGGACTCTCCCCTACTGCCACTTCGAGACACTTATCAAGGGATTTAATGCTCATTTAGATGTGTTACAAGTATAAAATTAATCACAAAAGCAACTTTGCTCCCTAATTTAGGGAATAAAACTTCCTAAAAAATCTTATAAAGCATCAAGAGTTGCTGCATCTTTTAAAGCTGTAAAAAATCATCCATATTGCTTTTACAACAGGCCTATATATAATTCCTGCCATAAAAGCCCACACAAGAGTTGAAGCAAAATTTAAGAGTTCTTATATTTATCTGTATGAATAAGATTTGATGACTATTGGTATTCATAAAACTCAAAATGCAGGTATTCTGGATAAAACCTGTTTACAGAAAGTCAAATTCCAGAAAATGATCATGCAAAGTGTACTTACCAGTGCTTATGCCTTCCCTTCACCTAACGCTTGAATTCTAGGCTTCCAGAAATTTTTCTATCTTTCCAATTAAAAACGCTGCAGCCTGCTACACTCCATAAAATGGCCGCGTTGTTTAACCAAGAAAAACATGTTAGAGATTGAACTGTCACTTTTAGAAGAAAAAAAGAAAATAAACAATTGCTTCTTTTGTGGTGAAGCATAAAACACTTAGGCTGGCATTTTGAATCATGGAGCTCCCCTGGCCGTTGCTATTGCTCTTCAAGTAGTTGTAGTAAAATTTCTGCCACATTCTTGCTTTCTGCATGGTATCTCAGCAGTAACAGATCAGAACAGGCTAGCAAACAACTCCTTCCTAAATGTAAGCTCTAATTTCTTCTTCTGCAGTGAAATGAACCAAGTTTCTATGCAAAAGAATGAGTGACAGTATTCCCAGCCAATCAGCTTGGGTTTTTTCAGGAAAATCACCCCTTAATTCATTCAAAATTAGGTCATATGACACTATTTGAAATACTATTGGCTTACCATGAAAGTAATGTTTGACTTTACACAGGATAAGGCCACCCATCTATGCTTCCCTGGGCTGAAGACAACTTGACTATAACCGGTACTGTGAATTAAATACACACACACATACAGGGGAAAAAAAGAATAAAGCCTTACCAGAGTCTCCCAACTATTAAAGGGCCGGAGCTCTGTTATCTTCTGAGCCTTCTTCTGAGAACACTGAGGAATCAAAGTAAGTTCACCAATTGAAGCATCTTGAAGGAAGTGAAGAATTTTACCTTTATAGCCATCCTCCATCACTTCTTCACCACTACTATAGTCCTCATCTAATGAACTACCGACATCAGAACCTGAATCATATTCAGAGTCTTCAACAACTCTCTTTGGATTAAATACATTTTTTTTACGTTTCTTGTTAAAGCCATTTTGTGCTTTCATTGAAAATTTCTGTTTTAGTTTTGTTTTAGTTGCATTTTTAGGGTAATTTTGACTTCTTGAAGAAACTTCTTTTCCATTTGGAACCTCACTTTGTGATGCATACTGCATATCTGCACACAAAAGACAAAACAGTAACTAAATTAGAAATACATAAATATAAAGAAAGATTTCAAATAAAAACTTAAAACATTTACCTATTCCTTTTGAATACAGAAGAATTCAACCACAATTTATTGTTAAATTTGATACACTTTAAAAATACTTAAGTAGAATTTGAAGTTAAACAATTAGTTTCAAAAGCAGGTGATAACTTGTTTTTTAAGTGAATTAAATATAAATTTCTCTTTTCTGACAAAGGTCCTGAGAACATAAATGGCAGCTGCATATATGCATCATGTCTCAGATATTCTTAGCAGCCCCACTCAACTATGCCAACACTGAATATAGCAGAACAATGCTTACACTACTATAAAGCTTACTAATAAAAAGTGTGTATGTTTCAACTATCCATAATTTTCCAATACTATCTTCAATATTCTAAGTTTCATCATTACTTAAAAAATTATTCAAATAGTCTGGGCATGGTGGCTCACGCCTGTAATCCCAGCACTTCGGGAGGCTGAGGCGGGCAGATCACAAGGTCAGGAGTTCGAGACCAGCCTGACCAACATGGTGAAACCCCGTCTCTACTAAAAATATAAAAATTAGCCAGGCATGGTGTTGCTTGCCTGTAATCCCAGCTACTCAGGAGGCTGAGGCCAGAGAATCACATGCATCCGGGAGGTGGAGGTTGCAGTGAGCCGAGATTGTGTCATTACACTCCAGCCTGGGTGACAGAGTGAGACTCCGTCTCAAAAAAAAAAAAAAAAAAATGCAAATATGGTATTACCAAAAAGTCCCACTACTTTATCACTATCAGTTTACAGAATTCTAAGATGCCTGTGAATGAAGGTACACCATTATTTTATGTACCAGTGAGAAAACATGTACCAATCTATAATACAATACTTTATTCAGAAATGTTTACTTACTCAGCTATTAGACTTACAGATTATCATACCTTTTTTTGTGTGCATTTATTAAAAAATAAGCAAAATAAATTGGCTAAAGTATTCCTCAAATCTTTTCACATTCATAACATGGCTCTTTTGACTCATTTTTCAAACTTAGATTTGGTGGTTTTCTTTTTGCCACAGAAAATCATTTTCTGTGCCATCAAGAGCATTGGCAGTACAGCCTTTCTTTTAAAACAATTTATTAAAAAAAAAAGGCCGGGCGCGGTGGCTCAAGCCTGTAATCCCAGCACTTTGGGAGGCCGAGACGGGTGGATCACGAGGTCAGGAGATCGAGACCATCCTGGCTAACACGGTGAAACCCCGTCTCTACTAAAAAATACAGAAAACTAGCCGGGCGAGGTGGCGGCCGCCTGTAGTCCCAGCTACTCGGGAGGCTGAGGCAGGAGAATGGCGTGAACCCGGGAGGCGGAGCTTGCCGTGAGCTGAGATCCGGCCACTGCACTCCAGCCTGGGCGGCAGAGCGAGACTCCGTATCAAAAAAAAAAAAAAAATCCGAAACATCTAAAGCTACCATGCTGGGCTTTTAAAACTGGCTTTGCAATTATGAAGAGCTAGTCTACTTGATTCTTCCTTAGGTATGTTACTAAACATGTATGACTCAACTCTTCCTTACCACCTCTCCTCTATCATTTGGTTCCTAGAATTAAGAGTGCTCCAAAATGCGTTCATGCCTATGATATCCTTAAGTTTCTGATGCTAGTGCTTTTGATATCTGTGCAAGTATAGGCTAAGACATCTATATTACAGTAATGACATGATACCACCAATCACAAGATCCATCCTGACAGTTGTTAAAAAGTTTCTTTTACACTAAATAAAACATGGCAGTTTAAAAGTAGTCTTAACTATCAAGAAAGACTGAACAAATAGAAAGATATTTATTGTTTTGTTTTACACTACGATAAAGAACAGGCAGGTCAAAACATTTAAAAACTGGTTGTTAAAGAATGTTTTTACATCATTACTTTCAACATCTTTTGCAATCCCACCCTCTGATTAACAGCTAATAGGTTTTCTTATATACCATTTTCTTATACACCAAAATATAGACTATAAAGAGAAGTATGTATTTTCTATGACACAGAATAATTACCTTGGTCTTCTGCAAACACTTTTAGAGATTCTAAAGCTTCTGTGTACATCCATTCATGTTCCTTGAGTACTTCTCTTAGTTCCTAGAAATAAGTCATTTATCTTTTTGTTAAAAATCTCAAATTAGCAACTTGCAGAAAATGTCTACGCTCTTTTAAAAATAAGTTAATCACTTGAAAACAGAGAATTCATATCTGATTATTTTGCACTTGTTTCTACGTTCCTTTACAAATGCTTTCTGTGTAATTTCAACTCCACAAATACACAATAGTCTTCAAAGGAAACAAAACTTGACATTTTTATTGCATTTCTAACTCTCACTATGAAGTACTGTGTACACTAGAGGATCAAGAAGTGTTTGCTCAATTAAAATGAAATTTCAATATGCAGCTAGGCTTTTACAAACTGCCAACTTCAAAACATGTAGTTTCAACATAGGTAATGAACCAATATGGCAACAAGATTTTGCATTCAGCTCATCAGAATTTAGTAGATGTACTATCTGAGCATATATACTCAAATAAGTCAATGCAAGTGTTAATGTACTCTAAATGCTAAATAAATATGTGCTTCTATGTATGATCATGGGATTAAACAGAGGGCCTTTTAGCAACAGCATGTGTGGCATGAGTCTTTAACGACTCTGAAAATATTCTTACTATCTGGGAAGTAGAAGAAAGCTTATGAAATATTAAGACACTGAAATGGAATACTTTTTAAATTCTTATAAGAAATTTCAAGAATGAGAACATGAAAAAAACTAAGCAGTTACTTGATGGGGCAGGGTTACAGATGACTTTCTAGATGACTTACATGTTATACATGAGTTCACAATTTTTATTACGGTTATTTTTTAATGACTTAGGGATACAGTATAGATACTATAGTAAACAAGGTAAACAACATAAACAGCATGAAAATACTTTATAACATTGATAAAAGAAGAACATTTAATTAGAAGAATGCAAAACTCACCCTAAGCTTTTATGTGGTTGAACTCTAACACTATTTTATAATAAAAACACTTGGTGTACACTGATTAAATTTTCATACACGACTACTCACCTGTTTATCAAAATTGGGAAATTCCTTTTGCAATTTCAATACAATACTTTCCTGCTTTTCCCAATTACTGCTAGATTCTGCAGACTCATTTGATTCCTCTCCCTAATGGGGAGAAAAAAAAGAAAAAAATTTAAGAGAAATCAATAACAATGGTCTTAAGGCAATTATAATTGTATTTTGACTTGATCTGAAAATTATCACAATCAATCAGAAGAATCCAAAATGTTTGTTTCTGTGAACATTAACAAATTTATGTCTTTAAGGATAAAAAATACTGCTAACTTAAGATCACTAAAAGACTCTGCGACTCTGCATATCCAGTAACTCAAACTTTATTCTCAGTGCTTAAAATGAGATAAATCTGCTAAAAGCTAGAATGATCCTCAAATTAACTCAATATAATTCAAGTATACTGATGTCTTCTCCAAGACAATGGTAAATTTTAAAAGGATACAAAAATATCTCATCTATGTTCACTATTATATACCCACCTATAAATTTCAAATTCTGAGAAGAGTTTACTTTTAGTTCACTCTAGATTCACAGAATGGCTTAAATATTAACTACTCAGTCACAACATAAAACTGAAACAATGATAAAAGGAATTTAAGTGGAACTAAATAATGTATAAACCAAACAGATTAATATGAGAATTGTGGCTATAGTCTCACTTTTCCTTCTTCTCTGTCACTTAACTTCACTTGAAGAAAATGGTTAAAGTCCACATTTAAGCAAAAAGAAAAGACTCCTTGTGTTCATGCATACGAAAAATTCTAGTCAATCAAAAAGCATTTGTCTACTCTGCTTAGAACTGTACCACATGCTATACACACAAGATGGAGAAAAATATAGTCTTCTTCTTCAACCTCCTTTATTATCCAACAACTGAATTGCTATTTTTCTCTTTCAATACCTTAGATAGAAATAACTAAATTCTGATACCTCCTCTGCACAATGGAGTAAAATAAAATTTCATAAAACAGAGACCAGTAAAATGCTATGGATATTTGGACTAAAGAAGAAAACTGCATGTGTTTCATAATAGTAATTGGTCCACTTGAGCTCCAGTGCAGAGAATGTAGATAGGTTACAAGGATGAAGAATTAAACCAGAGCTAACATGGAATAAAGCCTAAGGTTAATCTTTTTTTCAGAAGCAACAGGATTTTGAGCAGAGAATAAGACATATTGGTGAAACACATCTGGAGAAAACATTTCAAAATCCTCAGAAATTCATACTGCCACCTTTATAGCCCAGGCACACTGAAATTCCAAGAACAGTATTTTAAAGCTCACAGATGAATAACAACCAGCTGAGGAGGGAACAGATGCAAGTATCTAACTCTAGACCACTGCTTTTTCACTACGTAAGTGTTTCCTAAACTTCAGTTGTTCATTTGTTAATATATCAAATGTGCATCAATGGACAAACAAATAAATTGTGGTAAACACATAAAATGGAATATTACTAAGTCATAAAAAAAGAATGAAGTACTGATACATACTACAACACGAATGAACATTGTAGTATATTTGAAAGCATTATGCTACGTAAGAGGCTAATAAAAAAAGAACAAAATCATGTCCTTCACAGCAACATGGATGTAGCTGGAAACCATTATCCTAAGCCAGCTAATGTGAAATCAGAAAATCAAATACCACATTTCTCACTTATAAATGGGAGCTAAACATTGGGTACACATGTTCATAAAAATGAAAACAACAGACACTGGGGAACACAAGAACGCGGAGGGAGGATGTGGGGGAAGGGTTAAGGAAAACTACCTACTGAGTACTATGCTTACTATCTGGGTGACAGATTCATTCACACTTCAAACTTCAGCATCACGCAATATACCTCCGTAACAAACTTGCATATATACCCCAATTTCATACATAAAAGTATGAAAACATAAAACATAAAAACAAAACACATTTTTCTGAAATTAAAAAATAAGAGGCTAGACATAAAAGGTTACATATTATATAATTCCACCTATGTGAAATGTTCTGAATAGGTAAATCCAGAGACTGAAGACAGATTGGTGATTGCCAGGGGTTAGGGGGAGGAGGGAATGGGGAGAAACTGTTTAATGGGTATAGCATACTATTATGTGGTGATGACAGCGTTTGGAACTAGACAGGAATGATGGTATACAACATTGTAAGTGTACTAAATAGCATTAAATAGTTCACTCTAAAATGGTTAATTTAATGCTACATGAATCTCACCTCGATAAAATTATTTGGAAAAGAGTAAACAGCTCTTGGGAATCAAATATATGATAGCACAATTTTTAGTAGATGGTGTGCCTACCATGTGCTGTTTGCTCTTGGATCCCATACTTCTGCCAGCTCTAATTCCTGGTGACTGAATATACTCATGTGGTACAGGAGGTTACACAGACGCTTTACAAAAGCTAGTTGATAAAGTTTGGGCCCCTATCTGTCTCAGCGGGCCCAAGGGATATGATTCAACTCAGTGCTTATTTTTCCATCTTCAGAATCATAGTTGGAACAGACATATTTGGCACTGGCAGAAATCCCCTATTATATTAGTTCCCTGACCCATGAGGTATGGGCCACTATTACAGGAAACACCAAATCCAAGTTCCTAGAATTGTCCCTCTCAATCAAAACAACAATAATAAACAAGTACTACAGCCCGAAAGGAACTGCAGATATTGACATTACCATCTCATCCCAATGTAAGATGCCTCCTTGACCTATACAAAAAGTAGATGAGTCTTGGGAGAATTATTTAAGAGTATCATAAACAATCAAACTCCACCTGCAGCTGCTTTACAGGATGTGGTATTTTTGCTGGAGCAAATCAATATGGCTATGCAGTTATCAATCAAGCACTTGCTTTTTCCCCTTTCCCAATTAGATCAAACGGAAGCAATTTGTTTTTATCTTGGCAGGTTGAATGATACACCTTCAGTCTTCAGAGTTACAGTACTTTCCTGGCTCTCTCAAATAATACAGTACTCACGGACTTCGATGGTTTTGCAGAGTCCAGAGAGTGTCACTTGATCCACTATACTGAAGACATCATGTTGACTGGACTTGATAAACAGGTAGTGGGTATTTTCAATGGTACTGGTCAGATACGTACATGCCATGTTATCAGGGTGAAGGAATGATCATCCTCACTCTGAGGCCCATCACTTTTATGGGAGTGTAGTCTGGAGCACGTTGCAAACTCCACTCTTAAGAAAAGAAAGGCTGCACCTATCTGCCTCTTTAGACTGTTTGGACATTGGGAGCTCCCTGCACACTGGAGGCAAGATATACTTCATTCGGGTGTGTACTGCTTGATTGATTTTATAAAATACCTCTTAAGATTGTCAGTTATGGCTGGGCATGGTGGCTCACGCCTGTAATCCCAGCACTTTGGGAGGCCGAGGCGGGTGGATCACGAAGTCAGGAGTTTGAGACCAGTCTGGCCAACATAGTGAAACACTGTTTCTACTAAAAATACAAAAAATTAGCCAGGCATGGTGGCAGGCACCTGTAATCCCAGCTACTCGGGAGGCTGAGGTGGGAGAATTGCTTGAACCCAGGAGGCAGAGGTTGCAGTGAGCCAAGATTACGCCATTGCACTCCAGCCTGGGCAACAGTGGGAGATTCTATCTCAAAAAAAAAAAAAAGATTGTCAGTTATGAATGGGGCCTGGGTTAAGAGAGGGCTCTGTACCAGGTCCAGAGTGCAATACAAGGTACTCTGCCATTTGGGTTTCATGACACCAGCAGATGCAATGATTATCCAAGAATCTGTCGCAGGTAAGGATATCATATGAAGTCTCTGGCAAGCCCCAGTGGGAAAATCGTTGCAGAGTTTTAAAGAAAGATCATCATGTCCTCTTCTATTGACCACAGTCACTTTTGCTGTGACACATGCATTTCCAAAAATTACTACACTATGTAAAATTGTTAAAGTAAAAATTATAGCTGTTAGGAGAAAAATTGTTAGAGATACAATGTTAAAAACTTCATCAGTGACACATAAAAAGAGAAGGAAATCTAATAAAAATGATACCACAATTTTATACACACTAAATAGTTAACACATAAATACTACAATAAATATGAGCTGAAGTTTGCTTGTGGACATTGGGAGGGTTACAGCTTATGAGTTATTGTGAAGTGGTAGAAGATGGGTTATCTGAAAATGAATGAAAATGTGTAACACCAGATACAGAAAGTTGTAGCTCACTGTCCTTGTGTTATGTCCGCTGTACTAATTCAAAATATAAAGAATAAATAAAATTTCTGTGGTGTTGCCGGCCTCCTCCTTTTACACTAAAGCTGCCTGTATGGTTCCAAATTCGTCCGGATGCCATACAAGACTATTCTAATATCTTCAGCAGTAAAGCCACTATCTTCAAGGCAGTCCGACTTTTTTCACAGCATTTAAAACAACTGATCACTTGTATTATGTCACGGCGTACAGACTTCTGACTTTCATCATCACTGTCATCATCATCTTCTGCATGCATACAGCCATCAGCGGCAAGTTGCTGAAAGTTTTCTGCGGTTAGATCATCAGGATAGGACCCCAGAAACTTCTCAACATCCTCATTTTTGACTGCTCCAAGTCCAAACTGCTTTCTTAGATCAATATAGCTTGTTTTAAACTTTTAAAATTTCTCTGAAGGATCAAATTCTTCAAAATAAAGAATCAAGTCAAAGGCAATTTTCTGCCACACATAACACAAAACACTCTTGGTATATTACTCCAGGCTTCAACAATGACATTGCAATGTTAAACCTCTTCCAACATTCTATAACCACTTCTGCATCCCTGCCTTAGATAACATCAATTAATATCTTAAATGTTCACTTTAAAATAGTAAGCTATAAACACTGCTATCACACCTTTAAAAAGGGGCTATTATCAGAGAGGCAGTTTTTGGAGGCAAAAGGAAGAATGTGACATAGGTTGAAATCTGCTTTTGGACAGAGAGAGCTTGATACACTCTAAGAATTTTTAAAGTGTTTTTTTTTTGTTTTTTTGTTTTTTTTAAAGTTTTGGGGCATTCATCCTCTTTAACAGAGAACTAAGTAAAAATATAAATGCAAATGTGGGCAGTCATCCATACATTTTGCTATACCTGACACGAACCTCAAAGGCTGACTTTAACAATTTCTTTTAAAAGGCTCACAGTTTGGTAAGTGATATTATTGGCTTCAGCTTCAGCTTCAAATCTCCATTTGGCACTGGTGCCGAATATCAGTTATGTCACCTTTAGGAGCCTTAAATCTCAGAGCATGTTTTCTGTCTTTCATATTTGGGTTATTCGAGGCATGCGTTCTTAACAGGTATTTGTTTAATCAAAACCAAGAATTTAACACCATGCACAGCTGCCTTCTTCAATTTACTTCTGTATCATTGCTGAAAAACTCTTTTGCAGCTTTCATATCTACACTAATGGTTATGTCCAACAGCCAAAGGCTTAGGAAACTATAGCATTGTTTGAAATCATTAAAGCAACCACTACTAGCACTAAAAGGAGCCACTTATGCAGGGTACAGCGACTTCTATTTTAGGTCTATGTATATAATTACAAAGATCTATACGGGAAAGGTTGTCCCTTAGTTTATCACCCTTTGGTCTTGAATCCAAGTATTTGACAATCTTTCCTTTTCTTCTGTTTCTTTAGGCCTTGCTCTTACTGACTTTCCAGCACTTGAACCTGGTCCAGCCATACATACACTTTAATTTTTGTGGCATTATCTTTGATGGTCCATAATGTGGATTCCTTTATATCTCTTGCTTGGGATCTATCATATGTTCTTATTTCTTTCCAAATGTTCTCTTGTTTCGAGCTTCTCCTTAATACTCAAAACATTCCCTCTGCATGCACTGTGTGGCATTTTTGAAGCAGAATGCTGAGATAGGACTGGGATGTTGAATGAGTGCTTTTTTCAAATAGAAAAGATCACAAATGTCAAAGAACAGCACATCACCACCTAACAGGATAATATACATGGTAAAAAGAGGCAGCCAGTGGATACTGGAAACGTGTGTGTTTTATGCTTTCCTATGTAGCTTGGTTCAGCTGGAAGCAATTTTCTATGATCACCTACTATTTCTCATGGGCAAAACTGCACATAAATACACGCAAATTTTGGATTATACTCAAATCGTTCTCTAATGTATTAACACTGGAATAAATTCACATTTTAAAAACAAAAATGACTGATGTATTCTTGTGAAATAGCTATTGACTTGATAATAAATCCTGACAAAAGCAGAACAGTTGACCACAGAACATCAAATGACCATGAGACTTGAGTTGTTATGTGATCTGGGTATCTGATTTACCTAGCCTAAACCTTAGCATTGGCAGCAGCAACCCATCAAGTAGAATGGTATACTTGAGATTGGACTTGAGTAGGTTCAAGAGACATAAATAAATTGCATGTGCAGGTGTCTCAGACTCTCACGGTACCTGCTTCTGCATCACTGCTGCCCCTTCTTCAACCAATACCTGAGGCATTATGAAAAATTCTTTATGACCTGATAGGTTGGGCACAGTGGCTCCCGCCTAGAATCCCAGTACTTTGGGAGGCCAAGGCATGTGGATCACTTGAGGTCAGGAGTTTGAGATCAGCCTGGCTAATATGGTGAAACCCTGTCTCTACTAAAAACACAAAAATTAACTACGCGTGGTAGACGCCTGTAATCCCAGCTACGTGGGAGGCTGAGGCAGGAGAACCACTTGAACCCAGGAGGCAGAGGTTTCAGTGAGCCAAGATCATGCCTGGGTGACAGGGTGGGACTATGTCTCGGAAAAAAAAGAGAAAATTCTTTATGACCTGATAAAGAGGGGAGAAATCTTTAAACTTCATGTGTTTGTTATGAGACAGGTCTCACCGTGTCACCCAGGCTGGAGTGCAGTGGCATAATTACGGCTCACTGAAGCCTCAACCTTCTGGGCTCAAGTAATCCTTCCTCCTCAGCCTCCGAGTAGCTGAGATTACAGCTGCCTGTAAGCATGCCCAGCTAATTAAAATTTTTTCTTTTTTTTCTTTTCTTTTTTTTTTTTTGCAGAGACGGGAGTCCCACTATATTGCTCAGGCTGGTCTTGAACTCTTGGGCTCAAACAATCCTTCTGCCTTGGCCTCCCAAGGTGCTGGGATTATAGGCATAAGCCACTGCACCCAGCCTGAATTGGCTTGACTTTACAAAAGATTTGCATAATTTTAGAACCAGCCAAATGAACAACTGCTATAATATAAACCCAACTCAGAGAGTAGCCCTGTGTACAACTTTGGGCAGTACATCTTGTTGCCCATTTTGTGTACCAAGAGACAGCCAGGGGTAGAGATCAGCAATATATCATGGACAGAGGCTAACGAGAAGAACAAGACTGAAAAACTGGTAACCAGGAAGTCTGGGGAACAGGCACATTGTTGAACATCTCAGAATATAAGTTATTCTGAGAATACAGCCAGGTATGGTGGATCACGCCTGTAATCTCCGTGCTTTGGGAGGCCTAGGTGGGTGGATCACTTGAAGTCAGGAGTTTAAGACCAGCCTGGCTGACATGGTGTAAACCCATCTCTACAAAAAAATTAAAAAAAAAAAAAAAAAAAAAATAGCTGGGCATGGTGCTGCACGCCTGTAATCCCAGCTACTCGGGAGGCTGAGGCACGAGAATTGCTTGAACCCAGGAGGTAGAGGTTGCAGTGAGCCAAGATCACACCACTATACTCCAGCCTGGGCCAGAGTGAGACTCTGTCTCAAAAACAAAACAAAAAAAGAAGGTATCCTGAGAATAGAATACAAGGATAATGGTGTTCATGTGAATGTTCAGCCAAGGATGCACATGTGGCAGAGAAAATTTTTAAAGATCAGGTATACAAGATCACCCATTTTGTGAACACCAGTTAAGTCCACAGCCACTTGAATGCCTGCTCAATAGGCCCATTTACAAATGGCCATGGCAACCGGGTTTGAGTCTGTGCATGCAAGTCAACAAGGTAAGACTTTCTACACCAAGATTAATGTGGCTACTGCTACGGTCAGTGCTCAACCTGCAAGGAACAGAGGCCAACAATGAGTCCCCATTATAGCACCATTCCTTGGGAGATTCAGTGAACTGTCTGGTGGCAGGATGATTAGACCTTCATAATTCATCATGAAAGACACAGTAACAGATAACCTACTCTAAGTATGAATTTGCCTTCCCTATCTACCTGCTTCTGGAAACACCACTATTATGGGTTAATTGTGTCCCCTCCAAATTCATATATTGAAGTCCTGCTGCCCAGTACCTCAGAATGTGACCTTATTGGAGACAGGGTCATTAGTGAGATATTCAAGTTAAAATGAGGTCATTAGAGCGGAACCTAATCTGACTGTTGTCCTTATAAAAAGGGGAAATTTGGAGATTAACACACACACAGTTCAGAGAACCCAATGTAATGAAGAGGGCAGGGATAAGCAATTAATACTGGATAAATTTAAAAGAAAGCAAAAACAGTCACAAATTATATAGAAGCATAAATTATCTGGCTTAGTTGTGAAAGAAAAGAATGATTCATTTAGACAAATTTTCAGGTCTGATAGCCACAGACACAAAATAGTCTGTGCTTAAACAGGCTTCATACTGGATAAATTAAAAAGCAAAAACAGTCACAAATTAAATGTAGACATAAATTCCCTTAGTTGTGAAAGAAAGGAATTCATTTAGGTGGATTTTCAGGTCTAATAATATCCACAAACTCAACATATTCTAAAGTTAAGCAGCCAATTTTGATACTGTAATTCAAATGTAAACTTACATGATCCAGTCTTGTCTTTTTTATAGATTGATCATCATTAAATTCATCTTCCTCATATGGCTCTGAAGAAGAAGATAATTTTCTTTTCCTGGGCCCACCACCTTTTAAAGCAGAGCAGCACACTCAAACTTTGCACAGAAACAGCAAAAAAATCAATTTAATGTAAAACAAAGGCAAAAATGTATTATAATGAATTACTAGACAGTTCTCTTGATATCAGGCCCAGTGTATGTTGTTCCACATATGACTGAATTGAAAAAAAAAAAGTCAATATTCTTTGCAGTCTTTCAGAAGTAGAAATCACTGTAATACTATATTCATAAACCATCACAGTATTTAATCTAAAAATACACATTTCTAAATTAGTGAGTAATTCTACAGAGCAACATTAGGAGGGAGGGTTTCTTCCCAGTGGCTGAGTGTTGAGCAGTGAAATAAAGCTGACCCCCACCAACTGTAAGTTATCTGAATACCATCACAGAAACCAGTAATTTCTGTGTCTACTATGTACCTGGCTTTGCGCAAGGTCTTTTATAAACTATTGTTTCATTTACTTTTCACAAACAAACCTACAAAGTGGGTAACATTTTTATTTCACAAATGAGGATAAAGATACAGAAAGCTTAAGCAACAAATGCTTTTAATGTAAAAACAAGAGAATATAACATAGGGTACAGCAGTAACAGGAAATTTGCATATTGTCATGACTGGAAGACAACAAACTTGAGCTACATATGCTACTTATGTATGCTCGTATACATTTTGTATACTTTTACCTATTTCTTAAATACTTTTGCTTTCAGAGAACAAATTTGTCAGACATATTGCTGTGCTACTATGAAAGCACCTGCTAAAGACTACAAAGGTTTAAGATTTCAGTATTAATTATATCAGAGCCCTAACTATGAAGTTGAAATACATACATGTCAGCTTAAAAATTTCATTAACATGGCTATTACAAAATAAAATGGAATGTTATTAACATTTTAAAGCACAGTATTCTTGTCAGTACAAATACTAACCACAATATTCTAAATGTAATATTTTAAGTCTGAAAAAAAAGCTTCAAATCAGATAATTTTACCACATCACCTAGACATGCTGAATTCTTTCCTAAAAAGAACAGAACAGAAGCCAGGTGCAGAGCTCATGCTTGTAATCCCAGCACTTTGGGAGGCTGAGGTGGGCAGATCGCTGGGGCTCAGAAGTTCAAGATCAGCCTTGGCAATATGGTGAAACCCCACCTCTACTAAAACAACAAAAATTAGCTGGGCGTGGTGGTGCATGCCTGTAGTCCCAGCTACTTGGAAGGCTGAGGTGTGAGGATCACTTCAGCCTGGGAGGCAGAAGTTGTAGGGAGCTGAGACTGCACCACTGCACTCCAGTCTGGGTGACAGAGTGAGGTCCTGTCTCAAAATAAAAAATAAAAACAGAACACAACACAACAGCTAGAGAGACTCCTGACAACATCAATAAATTCGTACTCTTACTTTGTGAAGTAGAGTAAAAACTCTGGATACACATTTTTTTGTTTCTGTAATTTCATATTCAAAAACAAAACTTCAAAAGAAACAGCACAAAAACATCCCTAGTGTTTAATATGCAGGCTGACAGCTGTCTGTAAGACTGCAATTTGTGGTTAAAAAAAAAAAAAAAAAAGTGAACTGTCACAATTTGCAGATCTGTTAAAGATCACTTACAGGTATTTGAAAAGGTCTTTTGTTGAAAACTGTTCTAAAATGGCAAGTATAGTTTCCTGTCTTAAAGACATAGTATATTGAAGATTAACCTTATCTTCAGGTTAGACAAAGCTGCCATTCTATATACTACCTCAAAGTACACTACACTAAAAATGAAGATGTCTGATGAGATTGTTCTGTCTGTTCCATCATGCAGCATGGAAGTTTAATTAAAAAACAAGAAAATCCTAAATTTTTGTTTCCTTGTAATTTGCCACTTAACTTTTTTTTTTAAATGAAATAATCTGAAGTACAATGGAAGAATAAGAAATAACTCAGCTGAAGCTAAATAAATTTAATGAGGATTGTAAACTCTATGAGGGCAGAGGTTGTATCCACTTCGATTCCTCATGTAGCCTCAGTACCTAAGCCACAGCCTGTGCTACCTAGTAAAGAAGCATAATAAATATTTGTGAAACTAATGAACAAGTTGAATAAGATGAATTGCTCAAGAGAAAAAAGATTAGATGCTACTGTGGAATACAGTAATTCCACAACCTGTTTTTAATGAAATGTTTATGGACTAATGAGATAATGTGAGAGCAAGAACGTATTGGGAAGCTGCAAAACTTCCCAAGCATTTTGCAGCTCAACAAATGTTCACTGAGCCTATAATTTTTCAGGTGGTTTTTTTTTTTTTTTTGAGACAAGGTCTTGCTCTGTCACCCAGGCTGGAGTGCAGTGGCATAATCCTAGCTCAGACGCTTTTAAAATAAGTGCTAGGGACGCAGTAATGTAACATTCTCCTGTAACTTTTCTTTAATCATCAGATGACCCTTAAACAAATAGCTGCTAACACTTGGTATGTACTCACTATGTACCAGGCACCCTAAGAAGTATACATTGTTAGTTCTTCACAACAACCTCTGAGTTTGGCATTATATACTATTTTACTGCTAAGGAAACAAAGACAGAAGAGTCAGCAACACTGCTGATGGTCACACAGCTATTAATAATAAATAGAAGACAAAAAAGCATCTTGATACTTTGCGTAGGTAGCACCCACAAAATACTGTCTCCTTGCTCAAACTGGAGGAAATTAAAGATTTAAAATATTTCATATGTATAAAATAAAATCTTATGTAGACGTCTACTCAAATACAATCCACTTAGTGGAAGAAAAATTAGGTAGATAATTATTGAAGAATGGATGGGTCCATGGGAACACATACTGTTTTCTATTTTTGTACATATTTTAAACTTAAAAAAAATTAAAAGTAGAAAGAATCCACTTAGAAAAAATGAGCATTCACAAACATACTGTCGATAAAAGCATAAACTGGCATAACCTTTAACAAAAGGACATGGAAATACATATTAAAATTTTAAATGTGTATACACTTTGCTTTAGCATCCTAATTTGAAATTTAGCCTACATAAATAACATAAATCTTTGTTCTATTTATGTATAAGGACGTTTACTTTAGTACTACAATAATGAAAACGTTAAGTGCTAATTAATAGGGAAACAGTTAATAAACTAATCCTGTGGGCAGTCACAGAGGAATGTGAAGCTATCCATGACAAATTATTAAATGATTTTTTAAAAGATGCAAACCAATATATTTACATTTTGTAACCTGATGTATGTATGTTGTATGCCAGTGTACAGAAGCAGGAAAAAAGTTGAGAATGACATAAAAGGTGGTTATAATTTAAGGGTGGTTAATGAAGTGCGGGTTTGCTTTAACTATTTACTTTAAATACTTTTTTAGTAGGGTCAGGTGATTTTTACTTTTTTTTTTTGGTAGGTGCAAGTTAAAAAAAAATTATTAAAAAATTGGACACGCTTCTATATTGCAAGCTCGTTCAAATACATGTATTTTTGTATCCCAAGCCCTGAAACATGAAAAAATATTTACTAAATGAAGAAATGCTGATTACCAGCTACAACTTTCCCTAAGACATTATGTTCCTACTAAGATTTGTAAACCTATAATAAAACCACAATGCAACTAGAAATTATACTTTAAAAAGAAAGAAAATATATCCTGCCAAAACTTCACTGTTATGACATTTGGTAGAAAAGCAGTAAAATTATCAATGAGAAACTTCTTTCCTTTCTAGGGAAAAAATTTGAAACTATTAATCCCTCACAGGTTCCTATAAGAATTCATAAAAGTGTCTGATAAACTGTGGAGCAATATTAATGAGAAGGTACTATTATTATGATGTAACAATAAATCGACAAGGCTTAAAATTAAGTCAGGCATACCTGCATCACCAAACATCAGCAAGGCAGCAGCAATTGCCCCATCCATAGTGCTTGTTGATTCAATCAACTAACAGAACGAGAAAAGATTAATGTTTTAAATCAGCACTTTAAGAATTGTTACTGAAATATTCAAAAACAAATATATTAAATATAAACATGTTAGGAAAGTATGTGTGTCACAGTTTAAGTTCATTAAGTCCTATGACAAATTTTCAGAAAATCTGTTTTATGTAAAAGGTCTGAACTTTAAGCGTATTTTACAATGTATCAGGTTGACTCATCCTTACTATAAAGGAAAAATTAAAATATAATCACATATATACAGTACATTCCAGGTTTTTTCTATTTTAATTACAAAGTTTTACACAAAATTTCCTACTTAACATGTAGGCACTCTGTGTGTGTGTGTGCATGCTCACATTTGTGTACGTGTGTGTGTCAGATGGAGATAGAAAGGGGAAAGAGGAGACTGACAGACATCTATTTATATTTTTTTAAATTTTTTAATTTCTAGGGGAAAAAGGACAATTCTACTCTTTAAAAAAAAATCTAATACTGCTCAAGATAAATGGGATAAGGGCTCTTAAATTTTACTCTATTTCCAAATTGTTTGAATTTTTGAAGAACATACGCATATATTACTTGCACGACATCATTCTAATACACTGTTCAGTAATTTTAGATTTCAGAAAAAACTAAAATCCCCTATTTTTCTCCTGTTATAGCTTCCCATATTTCAAATGAGTTACTTGTTTTAAAAAGATCTTACTTTTAAACAAGGTATTTTGTATTAAATCAAGTAGCCTCAAATCAAAGTGCTCTCTTCCACATTAATTTTTCCTAATCTTGGATGCCCAGATATATCCTATTGGCCCCTCTTCATTTTCAAAATAGCCAAAGCATATTCTTAGCAAGCCTAGAACTATTTCACAACCTCTTGAATTCTTTTATATGGATTTAAAACCTTTTGTTGAGTAACTTTATAAACATTACCTTTAAATCTTTAGAACTGAAGGGGATCACTTGAAATACAGATTACCTCAAGAGAGTGCTCTGCTTTGGAGTGTGTGATATGCTAAATTTCACAATTTCAGATACTGATTAATGAAACATTCAGGGAAATTATGCATATCAATCTTATTTTTCCAATAAAATTATAAAATTAGAGAAAGATATTTTTACAAGAAAAAACAACTCTTTGAACTACATTAAAAATTGGCAATCAAGTGAAAGTATTTTTAAACTGAGATTTGGCCCTTTATGTTAAATATTTTAATACTCCATGTTTATTCTATTGGAGGCTCTTTCTTTATTACTGCTTTAAAATATGTTAGCCCTTGGGTCTACATTTGTTTCCATTAAAAAAAAAAAAAAAAAAAAGAATCACATTAGCAGACAAGTAACACTGCTGTCAGAGAAAATGCAGACTCAAGATATCACTAAAGTTTCATTTAGCTAATAGTAAGACGGTTATCAAAATGGTTTGGAGGAAAAATCCAGTGGATTCATGTCAAAAATAACACAGAATAAAAATAATGTAATCTACACTTAAGAGTTCAAACTGGCAGGCACAGGACCACCTATGGTTCATAGACATGTTTTGTTTGGCTTGAACTGCATGTTTATTTTTATCTTTTTTTAAATTAGTTAGCATTAAAAGGAACAAAGTACATGCTGCAACAGCGATGAATCTCTTCCACTAAGTGAAACCAGCCAGTCACAAAATACCAGATATTTGGTCCCATTTATATGAAATATCAATAATAGGAAAAAAAAAAATAGATTGGTGGTTGCCTGGAGCTGGGAGAGAGACGAAAACTGGAGAGTGACCAAACTGGAGAGTGACTGCTAATGGATACAAGGTTTCTTTTGGGTGTCATTGAAATGTACTAAGATTATGGTGACAGTTGCATTATTTCATAAATATAGTAAAAACCACTAAATTGTACATTTTAAATGGGTGATTTTAGGCATAGGAATATAGCTGTTAAAGTGGTGACCAACCCTCAACAAATATCCAGCCTTATGGCTTTATTTGAAAAATCTGAGCATCCAGTAAAAATGGGCTATCACTAATAGTTCACACGGCCATGTCCTGCTGGAGCCAGACAGCAGCTACCTTTTCTAAAAGAGTATGTACTCTATAGTTACCACTTAAAAGTTACGTGCCTAGTCCATACAGATATGGTAACTCCTAAGTCTCATATTGTGGGGAGGAGAACTGGTAGTGGTAGTAGCGATGACAGATATAAAGATGAAAATACAAAGGACCTGCAATTAAATGATTCCCCTAAGATAATTCAACTAATAAGTGACAGAGCTAGGAATAGACTGTTTATTAATCTTCAGAAATTGATTCTCTACCTAAAACTTAACTGGTCAAATTTTTTTTTACTCTTATAATTAGAGATACCTTAACATCACTTTACAGTTCAACCATACTCCTTTACTTTGTTTCTGTAGTTAAATCAGTATTTCTCAGCAAGAGTGCTACTGGCAGGACTATCCTTAGTTACCCAGGACTGTCCTTTGTACTGTAGGGTGTTTAGCATTGCTGGCTTCAGGGCACTAAATGTCACTGCAAACGCTTGTCACAGTTTTATGGAGTGGTTCCTGACATTTCTGAGTATTTCTAATGGAAATGGGGAGGTTATGCATTTTAGAAACACTCAAACAAAAAAACTCACAACACCTATGTTTGCTACTAAGGCTATAGTTACTACATTATTTACAAATGAATAACCTCATCTATCAAAAAGTTACGACTTTCAATAAATTTCTGGCATTTACTTCCCTTAAATTTAATAGTTAATATCTTCAAACATAAGATATCTTTAGAAAAATGACTATCCACTACTAACTATGGCACTGGATGCAGGAGAGATTTTATCATCATTACAGTTACAATAACCAATTACTATAAAAGAATATAACCTTAAGTAAATCACTGTCACTTCTTTGTGGAAAAAGTTCCTTCAAAGTCTGAAGTTTAGCATCTTTAAGATCTTCCAATTCCGAAAGGTCTTCCAATTCTGAAATATCATCATTTCTACGTGCCATGGTGGGAAGGCCTTGGGACTCTTCATCTTCGGATGGCTCAGAACTAAAAATATTTTTAGAGGAGGAAAAAACATTTTTAATGTATCACTAATGTTATTTCATTATACTGTCTATGTGTATACATAGTACAACACATCTGCAGTTCTTTTCAATAGTAAATGTAATCTATACTTGTCAGAAAGGGAACTTTTTTTTCCATTTCAGTGTAGTTATGTGAAAAACCTATATTACCAACGTCAGTATACACTGAAAAAAATCTCAACCCTGAGCTGGGATGGAAAAGAACAAAAGGAACTTCTAGCATTTATTTTGTTAGGATTTGCACACATTTATTGCATGCTCACTTCCTCTTTACTCATCTTCTTTCACCAATACTCTCCATATCAGATGAAGTTATGCTGCTCCTGAGAAATTATGAAGACTGAACAGATACAAAGATAAAGTAATTTTCAGGCCTACCTAGGTGTGATCAGGATCTAACTGCTAAAATCAGAATGGTCCCATTCAATAAAGGAATCTCTGCCAGAAACAAAACATTTCCTGAGCAAACAGAGAACATTTATTTCATATGAGGATTTACTCTACAACAACTAACTTTATTCCTGTTCCATTTAACTTTATATGTTTATTCTTTATAAAAGATACTTTGAGTCAAATTTTACTCATTTATTTCCTAGACAAAAAAATCTCATTTTGAAATTTTGGTTTTCAAACATGGTAGGCATTCTAGAGATCAGAACTAGAATAGTAACAAATGAATATAAGTGCTAGAGACCAGAGAATGAAAGCAAGATGGGTCTATACTCAGGTATATTCTTAACATCAGCAAACTCAGACTTTGCTATGCTGCTAATTCTATTTCTGAATAGCTCTCTTAGACACATATCCGAATATGCAATATCTCTATATGTACTTACATTATTTCTGTTGTGTCCTTTACAGCACAATATGTGATGCTTAAGAACAAAAGCAAATTCCCAAAGATCAGGAATATGTGTGGCTTTTTTTTTGAGACAAGGTTCCACTCTCTGTCACCCAGGCTGCTGTGCAGTGGTGCCATCTTGGCTCATGGCAACCTTTGCCTCCCAGGCTCTAGCAATCCTCCCACCTCAGTCTCCCGAGTCGCTAGGACCACAGGTGCTTGCCACCACACCTGGCTAATTTTTTTGTGTTTTTTGTACAGACAGGGTTTCTCCATGTTTCCCAGGCTTGTCTCGAACTCCTAGGCTCAAGTGATCCACCCGCCTTGGCCTTCCAAAGTGCTGGACTAACAGGTGTGAGCCACTGTGCCTAGCCAGAGTATGTATTTCAAAAGCTTCTAGATTGACTTCCTGAGATCAGCTCTGAGAAACTGCTCTAAAGTAACGAGGCAAATACACCTCTTCATCACTATGCCTGTCCTTCAAAATTTGAAGACAATCACATGTATTTCCTTTGCATTATTATACCTAGACTTCTCATTCCTGATGTACTCAACTTTGAATTTTCATTATGCCTCTCTATATTCCCTGCTCCCTACTTGACTTTGCCTCTTAGCTGACTGAGAAAATGAAAGCATTCAGGTTGAAATTCCTTTATAATTCCTGCCCTGGATAACCACTTCCAAAGATATTTACTCTTCTGGCTTACCCAGTGATCAGACTCACTGATCTAACAAATTCACGTGCCTCATGTTGTATTAAATATTGATGTTGACCATGAGTATCATCATGGCTTGGATTTATCTTCCAGACTACAGGAAACACAAGTGATAGAAAATAATGTCGTGAAGAAAAAGAAAAACCAGTCGGGTGCGGTGGCTCACACCTGTAATCCCAGCACTTTGGGCAGCCGATGCGGGTGGATTACCTGAGGTCCGGAATTCAAGACTTGCCTGGCCGATATGGCAAAACTCCACCCACTAAAAATTAAAAAAATTAGCTGGGCGGGGTGGTGGTGCTTGTAATCCCAGCTACTAGAGAGGCTGAGACACGAGAATCGCTTGAACCCAGGAAGCAGAGGTTGCAGTGAGCCGAGATCATACCACTGCACTACAGCCCGGGCAACAGAGCAAGACTCTGTCTTTAAAAAAAAAGAAAAAAAAAGGAAAGAAAAAGAAAAACCTATTTTTTCTGAGGAAAGAGTTGATCTCTTTAGAGAAGTAGAAAAGGGGAGTGGCCCATTCTAAATTAATACAGTTGAAGCCTAATAGCCAAATGTAATTTAGGTCTTGGTTTTAAAAAAAATCAGCTATAAAATACATGAAATCTGAACATAAGGTGCAAATTAAATGATACTAGAGAATTGTTCACTGATAGATGGCAGATACATAACCAGTAATAAGGGAGAAATGCTGGGATGTCCGTAATTTAAAACACTTCGGCTAAAAATAGTAACAGATGACACAATAAACAAATATGGAAAACAACTGTTAAACTCAGGTGGAAGGTACACAGGTGTTCATTATATACTACTTCATTTTCTTATATGCTTGAAACTTTAAAAGAAAAAAACCTGTAAGAACAACAGAGTTGACCACTTGCTCTTTTTTCCAGTCTAAGATAAAGAAGTACCTTCCTGTTAAAGACAAAGTCCCCTCTCACTACCAAGGCATTCTAGTCCTTTCTACATCTACAAGATTCTGCTTTAACTATCTACTATCTTTCTCCTGAATCTTCTCTCTCTTCATAAGCTCTTCCTCCCCAGCCGGCAACCTGCTCAGAACTGCATTAATTAATTCAAATTAATTCCATGTGCCAGGGTTTCCAGGCACTATGGACACAGCAGGAAAAAAAAAAAAAAGAAAAAGCCATTTCTCCTCTATTTCAGATTTTATTAGACTGATTTTCTACCTCCTTTCTTATGGAGTTGTCAAACTTACTGTTTTTATTTCTTTCGCACAACTACTTAGTGAAACTGTTCTCACTAAGGACAATAATGTCTTCTAAACTGCTGAATGGAATAAAAACTTTTCATAGCTTATCTAATAAAAACTTTTCATAGCTATTCCTTTGTTGTCCTGTACATTGTTGACAAATATATCCTTGAATATTTGGCCCCACCCTCACCTCATGGATTCTGCAACGTTACTTCTAATTTTCCTTTCACCTTTCAGACTGTCCTTCTGAATCTTGTTAACAGACTCTTCTTCCTTTGTTCACTTTCAATTGCTGAAGCTGCCTACGATTCTGTCTTCAGTTCTTTCTTGTCTATGAATGCTTCCTAGGAGATTTTATCTACTGCCAGAGTTTCTAGCATCTACATCAGTGTGTTCTCAAAGTTGGGCGGGGGGTAGTTTCGCTGCAAGAGGATATATGGCAATGTCTGGAGATATTTCTGATTGTCTCGACTAGGGAAATGCTACTGGCATCTGGTGGGGTGATGTAAGAGATACTTAACTAATCATCCTAAACGTACAGGACAGCGCCTCACAACAACGAATTATCTGGCTCCAAATGTCAATAAATGTTGAGGTTAAGAAACTGATAACCAAAATGCCCATACATGGGGAATGAATGAATAAAATAAGGAACGTTCACACAATGTAGAACTATGGAGCTGCAAAAAATAGTAAAAATTTCTAGAACTGATATGATTTCCAGGAGATACATACATAAATGCTAAGTAAATAAAGAACAAATGAATATACACACATGTAGTATGCTATCTTTTGTGTAAGAAACAAGAAAAAAATACACAAAAGTATGCGAATAAACTAAACAAACTGATTAGTTCTAAGGTTTGAAAGGAGAAGGGATAGGAAAGAGAATGCAGGACTGATACTTTTCTTGAGTATATTCTTTGTAAAGTTTTGATTTTTGGAATCTTATTCATATTTTAAAAATTTGAAAGTAAAATTTAAAAGAAAAGAACAAGGAAAAAGCCCTAAAAGGAATACAAACTAATTAATGGTATTTCAAATGAATAACAAAACATTTAAATTAATTAATTAATAATCCAAGTGCACTGACTGTATACCCTCAATCTAAAGACAAAAATAAAACGTATAAACAAATCTTAAACTCTACTTAGTGGGCTTAATGGTCAAGTAGTAGGGGTGTAGCTATTCTAAAACTATTTTATGCATACTTGATGACTGAGCAGATTAGTAAATACACTGACACTGGTAGAAGTCAGGGTTCTCACTGTCAGAAGACAACACAGAATGAGAGGCAAAGAAAAGCCCTGTAGTGACAGATTAGAATTATCAGTATCATTATAAACAAATGATTTAAAAAAAAACCACACACACACACACACATTTTCACATATTTCCTTCTCTCTCTCCCTAACTCCAACCCCCTACACCTCAGTATTTCCTAGGTCCTTCTGCAGAAAGGGCAATGACATTAATTCCTACCTCATCAGCAGCAAAGAAAGAACACAAAACAAGTTTCTCGATTTCCGAGTATCATTTCCTACTAAAAAGAACAAGAACTACTTGGAGAAATAGCTAATTTTAATTTCAGGCTTGAGGTAGGAGAAGTACAAGTCTGGAATACCTTCTTTCAGAAAGGAAAATGATAGGAATCCCTCACACAAACACAACAGCCTGTTTGAAGGGGCCCTCATCTGTCAAAACTGAGAAATTTGTGCACCAAAATGAAGAATAACAGTAATAAATTATAAACCACTGAATAAGTACACATGTATAATTTCATTTTGATATTTATTGTACCACATAAATAAATGTGTAAATGGGGAGAAAAGGAAACATTTCTTTACAGACTACCAAATACAAGTATAAGTCAAGTATAAGTTCTAGAACACTGGTTAGTATACCACCATTTTGCAACCATCATTATCATAAATTAATCAGGCAAAAATCAATAGATACTAAAACTACTGAGTGAAAGCTGGCTAGGGAATAGGACTATTATCCAGTCTCAAAGTATCTCTCCACAGATAACTTACCTATTACAAAGGGAAAAATGGTAACTTGATAGACAAAACCTAGCAGGGGCCACGTTGAGTCATCAAAGTTCAGCAATAATGGGATAAATGGATATCATGTGCCTCCTGACACATGCCTCAGGGTGATATGACACACTGAGGACACAAGATCATTTAGGTAATAGTATGTACTATCCTTTCCACTTAACCTAAATTTAACCATGAATAAACATTAGTTAAACCCAATTTAGAAAAATCCTAAAAAAGCCTGGCCTATAATCTTCAAGGGTCAGTATCCTGAGAAACAAAAAAAGACTGAGAAATAGTTTTTCAGAGTAAATGAGTTTAAAGAGACATGACAAACTAAATCCAATGTTAAAAAAAAAAAAAAAATTACTACAAAGTACTACTGAAAATATGGTCCAGGGACTGACTGCTAGTTCTCCAACTGTAGTCTGTCCATGACAACATAAGGAACAAGCAACAGAACGTAAACAACTACGTTACTGAGCACATTGCTTACTTCAGTTGTCTTTTTTTTTTTCACCCCAAGATATTCTTGGTGAAGGAATCAGTACCCGATTTGCATTCTAAGACATATTCCTCATTTATAAATCAGTATTTTGAGTAGCAATGCTCAAAGGACATTATTGGTATAACTGGCAAAATGAAATATGAAATGTGTATAAGACAATAGTATTGGCCGGGCGCGGTGGCTCAAGCCTGTAATCCCAGCACTTTGGGAGGCCGAGACGGGCGGATCACAAGGTCAGGAGATCGAGACCATCCTGGCTAACA
This sequence comes from Theropithecus gelada, assembly GCF_003255815.1. Taxonomy (NCBI): domain Eukaryota; kingdom Metazoa; phylum Chordata; class Mammalia; order Primates; family Cercopithecidae; genus Theropithecus; species Theropithecus gelada. The sequence continues at coordinate 47,594,327 of NC_037672.1, forward strand.
CGGTGAAACCCCGTCTCTACTAAAAAAATACAAAAACCTAGCTGGGCGAGGTGGCGGGCGTCTGTAGTCCCAGCTACTCGGGAGGCTGAGGCAAGAGAATGGTGTGAACCCGGGAGGCGGAGCTTGCAGTGAGCTGAGATCCGGCCACTGCACTCCAGTCTGGGCGACAAAGCGAGACTCTGTCTCAACAAAAAAAAAAAAAAAAAAAAAAAAAGACAATAGTATTGTACTAGTGTTAACTGGTATTTCTGGGTTTGAAATATTACTGTTAATATGCAAATGAATGAATGACCTTGTTTTTAGGAGATAAATGAGAAAATACTACAGGCAAAGTGTTCAGTAATAATTGCTGTTTACGAAGAGAGTGATAATGCAATTGTGGGAAAATGCTAACAATGGGTAATTCTGAAAAGACTGTGGGAGCTGATAATGCATTACTTTTTTGCAACTTTTCTACAATTTTCTCAAAATGTGCCAAATTTCCTCAGGGTTAACCATACAGGATCTTCCCCACATTTTATCTTGGAGTAAATTTCAGAATGAGGCATGTTTATCATAGCTTCATGTGAAAAGTTCATTTTAAGATGAAGTCCTCAACTTATCAGAAGTAGACAGTCCTGATCTCTTGCTCTTTCTTAAAACACTTTATCTTCACTTAACTTCTACAAGACCGTGTAGCCTTTTACCTCAATGGCTGCTCCTTCTTAGAACCTTCTACAAGTTTCTTCTCATCTCCCTGACCCTAAAAATCCAGAGTTCCCCTAGCCTCAGTATTTCAACCAAGAGGACTTCCCTTCTTCAGCTATACTGCACTAGTGTCCCTTACACTGATTTCATCTAATCATACGGCTTTAAATAGCAAACCAATACTCTGTCAACTAGTAAATTCAGACATGTAATCTCTCCCCAGAACTCAAATGTCCCAAACCTAATTATACCTACTTGACATCTCTATTCAGATGTCTAGGAGTGTTCCCAATCACAGCATGTTCAAGAATGAATTGCTAACTTTCCTTCAAAAGGTGTTTGCCCACCCACACCAGAAAGCCACCTTTATCTCAGTACCTAGTAACTCCATCCTTCCAGTACGCTCAGTCCAAAAATCTTAGGATGATCCTTGACTCCTTTATCTCCCAATTCACATGATCCCCAGCAACAAATCCTCTCTTGCTTCACCTTCAAAGTATATTCCAGAATCTAACCACTTATTATCCCTCCCACAGGCACTAGCCTCATCTAAGTCTCCATCATTTTTTGATGGCTTATCACAACAATATTTATGCTTTTACTACCGCTCCCTTACAGTCATTAAGACCTTTTAAACATCTAACTCAGATAATTTTACCTCTCTGTTCAATATTCTCCCAGGAATTCCCATCTCAGTCAGAATAAAAACCAAACAGCCTATGGAACTAATGTGATGAAGCCCATCCTTCATCTCAGCATTTACAATATGACTTCAGATCCTTCACTCTGCATCATGTCCCTCCCTCAAAACACCAGGCATAATAGTCACTGAACATGATATTCCCAATGCCTGGAATACACTCTTTCCCCTACATCTACATGGTTCACTTTCTCACCCCCTTTATGTCTTTGTTCTGGCACTGTCTTCTTAATCAAGCACTGTCTTCTCAATTGAGGCTTTTCTGACCACGCTCTTTAGAAACCATTCCCTGACCCTCGAGCCAGGTGTAGTGTCTAACGCCTGCAATCCCAGCACTTTGGGAGGCCGAGATGGCATGAGTGCTTGAGGCCAGGAGTCCGAGAGCAGCCTGGTCAACACAGCAAGACCCCATGTCTAGAAAACAAGAAAAAAAAAGAAACCATTCCCTGACCCTAGCTCCCTATTCCTCTTCCCTTTGCCCATAATACTTATCTTTTGACATACTATATCTTTTATTTATTACTTTTCTATCTGACTAGAATATAAGCTGTGTGAGGGCAGAAAGGAAGCTGGGGATGGTTTGTTCACTGTTATATTCCTAATCATAAAACAGTGTCTAGCTCAGAGTGTTTCCAATAAACATGTTAAAATGACTTGATTCATGGACTGAAGAATAAATCATAAAGCAGTTATATGTGATCAAAGGTACTAATTATTCTTTTAAACTTCTATAATAAGGAAATTAAGTATCTGGTCTCAAAATCACTGTTAACTGCACCTCCTCCACCCCCCAAAAAAAATCAGTTATCCAGAAAACACACACATTGTACCTCTCCATGTCTATAAGTTAGAGAAAATAACCAAGATGTGGCCAAGAAAGGCAGGTAGGGCAAAAAAAAAAAAAAAAAAAGGGAAGTCACCAAAATATCTCAAATTAGGTAGGGTTTTCCTTGGAAAATCTCGTACACATGCAAATATAATAAATCTATTAATCGGCTTACACAATAATCACTGTATCTTTGCTGAATGCTTTCTCTTGAACTGTATTGGAGCAATTTGGGGAAATGACATCTTCACTATCAGAAGACAAATCAATATACTGTATTCCTCTTTGATTTTTGAAATATGATATACTTGCTTTTCTCTCATTATCTGGAGTTTCTGGAACACTAGAATCTTCTGCAAGAGAATAAAAAGGAGAAAAATGTTTTGAGCAACTGGAAAACAAACCTGTTGTTAATTACAATCATGTGCTAAAATCTCAAATTTCATTCATTGTTTCCAATCTAAAAACCAAAATTCCCACCACCTTTTAAAGAAAAAACCTAATCGCCAACCAGGGCTGGTGTTAAATTTTCTGTTTCACAGGTTGTTTACTAACAAGACTTCACTGGAAATTGCAAAATAAACATAGGTTTGTGTTTTATATTCTAATCCTTTTCTCTTGTGCTTCTGTAGCACTTAGGTTTTGCTTGAGACAGCATGAACACCATAGCCCAAAAGATTTCAATCCCAGCTCTTCATCTTATTAATTTCTCTAAGCCTTGATTTCCTCCTCTGTAAAACAGATACTAATAATCACAAAGTTAATACGCAGATAAAATCAGATTATATATGCAAAGCATTTAGTTCAGTAATTGGCACATAGCCAGCATCCCATAAACATTAGCTCTTACGTTTACGTGGTGTAGGGGCTGAACTGTGTACTCCTCCCCATCATTCATAAGTCCCAATCACCATACCTCAAAATGTAACTGTATTTGGAGATAAGGCCTCTAAAAAGGTAATTAAGGTTTAATTGAGGTCATGTGGGCCCTATTCTTTGTGACTGTATTTGGAGACTGGACCCTCAAAAGGATTACGTTAAAATGAGGCCTACAGGATGAGCTCTTGAGTCCAATATGATTGATGTCCTTTTAAGAAAAGGGAGATACACCAGGGATGCAAAAGAAGGAAAGGCCATTTGAAGACAAGGCAGGCAAGAGATCACTTTACAAGCCAAGAAGCCTAAGAAGAAAACACATGCCAAGTTGATCTTGGACTTCTAAGCTCCAGAATTGTGAAAAATAAATTTAAGTCGCCGAATCTGTAGCATTTTGTTATGGAAGTTCTAGAAAAATAGTGTGACTGGTATCATCTGTCTGTTCAAAACAGGTCAATAAAGTATTACACCAAGATCTCCTCTCTCCAAGGGGTGAATTCCAATATTACTTTCCCTTTTCCCAATAAAACCACCATTTACCCTTACATATTTTAGGAGGAAAGGATCAGATTGAAGGGAGTCATATTAAAGTTAACATAGTGCCTCGTCTGGGAAATTAATTTTAAAAAGCAATAACCAGTTGAATCTTTAGTGCAAAGGTTAAAAATGATAGCTGTCATTAACTCTCTCGTAGGTTATTATCAAACCTTCAAATATAACAAACATTTAATCCTTACAATAATCATGAGGGACACATATCCCTCATGAGATAAATAAACCCTGAGAGAAAAAGCAACTTGCCCAAAGTCATACAGGAGAAAGCAGATCTGAAATCCAAGTCCAAAAGTCTGAACTGTTATACCCTAAAACTCTTAGTCACCTCCATTAAATTGTAACTCTAAATTATAATGATCATTACTGAGGCTCACGAGCCATATCTGCAAATACAGATTGAACATTCTGATCCAAAAACCCGAAATAAAAAATGTTCTAAAATCTGAAATCTTTTGAGAACTGACATGACTCCAAGAGTGGAAAATTCCACATCTGATCTCATAAAATCAAAAATGCTGTAAAAACTTCGTTTCATGCACAAACTTGGTGTATGTGAAATACAGATCACTTGTGTTTAGACTTGGGTTCCATTCCCAATCTCATTATGTATACGCAAATATTCCAAAATCTAAAATGAGAAACATTTCTGGTCCCAAGAACTTCAGATAAGGGATACTCAACCTGTAACAATAACCAAGTACTACACAACTACTATTTGCTCTGGAGAAAACCAAAACACAAACATTTCTCTATTTCCTACAAAGAAGTCCTAGGAACAATAGCAAAAAGCAAATCATACTTTTTCCCAAAGGAACAATTTTATAAACATTGCATGCAAGTTGAGTAAACAACTCTGTATTGGAATAAGTCACAGCCATGTTAATTGCGATATACATGAAGAAACCTACATATAATCATCACATACAAAGTAACAAAATTACAGTCCAAACTCCTATACAGTAAGTATAGAGGTACTTTAGACTCTGATTTCACAAAATGTTCCTGATAATCACAAATCTAAAAATACATATAACTAAAAATTTAGATCTTTACTGTATCAAAAATGGGAACTAAAGCTAATGCATGTCAATTGAACACTTAAACAATAAAGTCCTACTTTCTGACACTTCAGAAAGGCTATGAGAGGCCGGGTGCGGTGGCTCACGCCTGTAATCCCAGCACTTTAGGAGGCCGAGGTGGGTGGATCACCTGAGGTCAGGAGTTCAAGATCAACCCAGCCAAGGTGGTGAAACCTCGTCTCCACTTAAAAAAAAAAAAAAAAAAAAAAATTAGCCAGGAGTGGTGGTGTGCGTCTGCAGTTCCAGCTACTTGGGAGGCTGAAGCAGAAGAATCACCTGAACCCGGGAGGCAGAGACTGCAGTGAGCCAGAATGGCAGCATTGCACTCCAGCCTGGACAACAAGAGCTTAACTCTGTCTAAAAAAAAAAAAAAAGGCAACGAGAAAATGAATTGTCCAGTTTTCCTTAAAAACTCTTTTTTATTTATTTAGCCATGCAACAATGTCTTTTATTATGTACGTGGTTTTAAAGTTATTTCTTGAATCGCTCCATACACAGGCAAAAATAAGTGTGTTACTTAACACACTGCAACTTGCCTAACTTCATTATTGCCTAGAGAAGAGAAAATTATTCCCAAAACGTGCTTAACCAGGCCAATGCATCTGCCGACCTCCAAGAACACGGAGATGAACATGATAGACAGACTGTCCACCAACTGAACCTTCATTCACCACCATTTGATAACCCTTGAGGCCCAGATCAGCAGCACATTTCTTGCCAACAATCATTAAGTGTCCAAGACTTTCATCATCATCTTCTGCTGCAGAAATCTGGGATATATGTTTCTGGGATATCACCAGAAAATGTGTTGTGCTTGAGGGGAAACATTGTGGAAAGCAAGGCACCGGTCATCCTCAAAAATGATTTTGTCTGGTACTTCCTTACGCATGATCTTCCCGAAGATTGTGTCGCCACCAGGCTGAGCCTTGGCAATCTCATCGGCCGTCTTGGCCTCTCTAACGCGCAGCGGCCAGGGTAGAGGCTCGAAAGGTTATTTATTTTTAAGACACAGTCTCGCTCTGTCGTCTAGGCTAGACTGCAGTGGCGTGATCTCAGCTCACTGCAACCTCCACCTCCTGGGCTCAAGTGATTCTTCTGCCTCAGCCTCCTGAGTGGCTGGGACTACCGGCGCCCACCGCCACACCCAGCTAATTTTTGTATTTTTAGGAGAGATGGAGTTTCATCATATTTGCCAGCCTGGTCTCAAACTCCTGACCTTGTGATCCACCCGCCTCAGCCTCCCAAAGTGCTGGGATTACAGATGTGAGCCATCACGTCCTCTTTATTAAAAATGAAGACAGGAGGGAGTAGAGCATTGGACTGCAGACCAAAAATGAAGAATAATCTTTTCACCTGTGGGGGGGGCCTAATATTTTATTAGTGAGGATTAGGAGAACTAGAACATTCTGAACATGATTTTTTATTGACCTTTTCTTTGTTTTTCTCCCTTACACAGACTGTAGTACAAAATACATGGTGAAGACATACACATTTTTATTTTATTTTTTTTGAGATGGAGTCTTGCTCTGTCGCCCAGGCTGGAATGCAGTGGCACGATCTCAGCTCACTGCAATCTCTGCCTCCTGAGTTCAAGTGATTCTCCTGCTTCGGCCTCCCTAGTAGCTGGGATTACAGGCGCCTGCCACCACACCTGGCTCATTTTTGTGTTTTTTGTAGAGACAGGGTTTCACTATGTTTGCCAGGCTAGTGTCAAACTCCTGACATCAGGTGATCCGCCCAGCTCAGCCTCCTGAAATGTTGGGATTACAGGCGTGAGCCACCATGCCCAGCCCCCATTTTAAAAATTAACCTTTAATATGCTTAGTTAACAGAACAGAAAAAGAATACGGAAAAAAAATAAAATTTGGCTTACTTCCCATTATGTATTTAACTACTTAGCACTTATCAGATATGTAATAATATAGTCTCTAAATATATACATTAAACATGTAGACTGTACTGAACCAAGTGGCATCCTCACAGCCTGCTTGGCAAGTGATTAACAGAGGAAATAGTATAATTGGGGGGGGGGGCGAGGGAAAGCTATGATACAACATTTCTTCAACTCAGAACCCCTTCGTACTCTAAGTCCCAAAGAGTTTTTCCTTAAGTCAGTTGTATTTCTGATACTTACCATACTTGAAAATAAAATTAAAAGTGAATGTTTAAATATTTATTTATCTAAAACCAAACATTTCACATATTAACATAATATATTGAAGTCATGAAAGATGTCATTTTGAAATATGCCCAACCATTGATATGAATTGACAACACCTGAGAAATTGTAGTTGCAGAAATGGGTAGCTGACTTGTCTCTTCTTGCATGCAGCAAGTCAAGGAGGCTCCTCTGGGAGGGGTACCCTCCCTGTACCAAGGCGAAACTATAGCCCTTATCACCACTGACTGAGAATTCGGGGTTGCAACAGATCTGATTAAATATATTTACCAAAGTAACACTTACCTTCCACCAGTTTTACACCCCCCACATGTCTCCTAGTGACTCCCCTAAAAGTTTGCTGCCCATTGCCAGATCCCCTTTGGCCTATCATTTCTTCTCATATTTATTGTTCTTTGTCTAAAAAGTAAAAAAGCATTTGTTTTGGTCAGTTCTTCTGATTTCTCTCGGGTAGATCTCCATGTACATATAAACCTAATAAAATGGTATGCTTTTCTTTTGTAGTCTTCCTGGTGTTGATCTGGTTTCTAGATTCAGCCAAAAGAGCCCACATAAGAGCTAAAGGGGAATTGGAAGTGATCTCTAGCTCCCCTACAATATCTTCATGAAAACTATATATCCCCACCACAAGTAATTTATTTAGTCAGATGAGTGACACTATTTTATATTTGTCAAAATCTCAGATTTAATACAAGATGGTTGGATTCTCATATCTGTTTCTACCTTTAATCTGTTGCAATACATTGTTTTCATTTCATTTTATGAAAAAAATATGCCTCACAAAGTTAAGTAGTTGGAGAAGGGAGGGGTACTTTCATAGCCTTTTTAGATTATTGTGAATATTTTTCTTTGATACTAAACCCAAACTTGACAAGTGGTAACTTCTTAAGAGTTAGTTGCAATGTGGAATCAGGAACCATAAGAAAAAACATTTTGCATTCTACTACATTAAAACCGTTAACCATGTATTATTTCCCAACACTGTGCTTTGGTCATTTGGAAAATACCGGTTCACTGAGTAATACACATCTTCCATTTTCCAAATGTTGACATATTTCATGATATTATATTAAAAAATTACTTTGGTTAATATCACCATTGATCTTATCAGAAATGTCTAAGTATCTGGAAGCTGTCAAACTCACAGCTGTGGACACCAGTTTTCCAAAATTCAAACTTTCCTTTGAAAACTGGGGTTTTATCACTGGCAATACATACTGTGTTGTTTTCTTTGTACCACTTTGTTCATTTTGAGAAAACATCTGCCAAATTCCTAGGTTTGTATAACTATACTTTGTGAATCAGTGTTCTGGGAAAGAAAAGTGACTGGTTAGTGCAAAGCAACTGCTCAAATGCCTTCCCTTGAGATCACTGCTGTACAGTATACAGTAACGTGTACTTCACATTTGGTTTCACAAAATACTAAAAAGACATCTCTTAAGTTGAGATTTTAAGTGAAACCAGCATTTACACAATTTTAAGAAAAACTGACTACTAGAACAGTCTAGAGCCTCGCCTTGATCCGTGGTGCTAAGGCACCAGTAATTTTACCTATGATTGCTTCTGCATCATGAGTGCAAATATCAATCTAGTGAAAAAGGCAAGTAGTGTCTTAATATTATTATGACAGTAGTTTTGACCTTGTGGACACCCTCAGAAGGCCTCAAGGAACACTGAAAAGTTCACAGATCACACTATGAAAACTGATGAGGGCCGGGTGCAGTGGCTCATGCCTGTAATCCCAGCACTTTGGGAGGTCAAGACGGGCAAATCACTTGAGGTCAGGAGTTCGAGAGCAATCTGGCCAACATGGTGAAACCCTGTCTCTACTAAAAATACAAAAATTAGCCAGGTGTGGTGGCACATGCCTGTAGCCCCAGCTACTTGGGAGGCTGAGGTGGGAGAACTGCTTCAACCTGGGAGACGGAGGCTGCAGCGAGCCCAGATCATGCCACTGCACTCCAGCCTGGGCAATAGAGCAAGACTCCGTCTCAAAAATATAAAAATAAAAATAAATAAATAACAAAAGGAAACTGATGGGATACAGTAAAAGCTGTTTATAATATATCAACTTACTGATAGAGTCAATAATCAGAATTAGAATAGTGCTGAACACAAGATTTATTTGAACTATTTTTAGAAGTAAGCAATAGCAAAATAGCTAAGAGCTAATGGCTAAAAAGATATTTCTGCTGCAATGATGCTTTTTAATTCAAAGCAAATAAGCACTTTGAAGTAGTACCATAAAGGAGACAGGAAGCAAAAAAGAAAACTACAAAAACAGAGGAAAGAACAGGGAAAAGCAGAAACAGTTATAAAGAAAAGACACCTGCTACTATTCAATTCTGACATATGCTGAATATGGTCTGTGTTTAAGGCATTGTACCAAGAGGTGGGGGATATTAAAGCAAAACAATGGCAAGTTACAGTTCAACTTGCCCTTTTGAAATAGGAGTGAAGTAGCCCCGTACATGAGTAACTATGTTATAAGCGTAATTTGTGCAATGAGAGAATACACAAAATGCTAAATCAACAGGAGAGAAAACAGCCTGTCCTTTCATATAAAAACAATAGGAAAGGCTAACTTGTTTTAAAGATATTTTCTTATTGCCAAAGGTAATGGGAACCTACATCATCAGCATACGCAGGAAGACTCCATGGCCCTAGGGAGTAATTCCAAATGAAATTTCCCACTAGTGGTATGACTAGTATGCATAAAAGAAGACAATCTTATATCCCAAGTTTATCCAGTACCCTTTACCCATTCTCGTATCTAACTCTACCATAAAACAAGCACTCAAGCTTGCCACTGGTTTTACGTTTTCAATGGTCCAAGATCAAGGTTCCTTCAAACAAAAAATCACTAGTGGGAGATTATGAATTCACATAGAAATAGTTTAAATTAATTTGATAATCCATAAACAAAGGCAATCTCCCAAAATAAAATAAAAACATCTAAACCTTTACACCTGTCCTACAGAATTATAAATCCCTGCCATTTCCGATATTCAAATCATGTATTGCTCTACCCTGTTCAATCCTTTACATGGCAATTGATTTTCAAGGCAATTCCTTCAAATACCAACTAAAACACATCATATATTTGCCCTCCTAGAAGATTATCAAAATACGGCCAGGCACAATGGCTCACACCTGTAATCCCAGCAATTTGGGAGGCCGACGTGGGCAGACCACTTGAGGTCAGGAGTTCGAGACCAGCCTGGTCAACATGGTGAAACCCCGTCTCTACTAAAAACACAAAAATCAGCCAGGCATGGTGGCGCACATCTGTAATCCCAGCTACCTGGGAGGCTGAGGCACGAGAACTGCTTGAACCCAGGAGACAAGAGGTTGCAGTGAGCCGTGATCCTACCACCACACTCCAGTCTGGGTGACAGAGTGAGACACCGTCTCAAAAGAGTTATTACCAAAACAATAAACTGTAAAATCTGTAGTCTTAATTTGCATATCATAGTAGACAGGAAAATACCTTTACTATCCTAACAAAAGATGAATCAAACTCTCTAATAAATACTCTAGAAAAGTAATACACTAAATATAAGATTAAAGAGTAGTTTCTAATACATTGTTCTAAGATGAAATGAGGGAAAAATCCCACTTCAAATTTAAGCCAAAAGAAAGGGTAAAACATAAAGGAGGCTGGGTGCGGTAATCCCAACACTTTGGGAGGCCAAGGCAGGTGGATCACTTGAGGTCAGGAGTTTGAGACCAGCCTGGGTAACATGGTGAAACCCTGCCTCCACCAAAAATACAAAAATTAGCTGGGCATGGCGCACGCCTGTGGTCCCAGCTACTCAGGAGGCTGAGGCAGGAGGATCAGTTGAGCCCAGGTGGGGGTTGCAGTGAGAGAGATCACCCCACTGCACTCCAGTGTGGCGGACAGAGTAAGACTGTCTCAAAAAAAAAAAAAAAAAAAAATTAATTAAAACGTAAAGGAAAAGAAAGTCATGCAATTAATATTGAACAAGGCAAAACTGTAAAACCCAAACAGACTTTATACCTACAATAAAAATATAACTGACGTTATGTCAACTCCATACTAATAACGAAATGCATAAACATTGCAGGATATATAAGGCAAAGAGTCAAGAGACAAATACGAGGCATTAACTTTTCTCCATGCTCTTAATAAAGCAAGAACACAAAAATAAACAAGATATAGAACAGTGTTTTTCAAACATTTTTGACTGAAACCCACTGTAAGGGACTTATTTCAGATTATGATCCTAAGCACACAGATTGTTAGATTTGCAAGTGTAACTGAAAGAAAATGTGAGAAGCTCTTACTATAAGCAATACACTTTGGTAATTTTCTGTTTGTTCTACTCCATTAAAAATTGTAGCCGGGCGCGGTGGCTCACGCCTATAATCCCAGCACTTTGGGAGGCCGAGACGGGTGGATCACGAGGTCAGGAGATCGAGACCATCCTGGCTAACACGGTGAAACCCCGTCTCTACTAAAAATACAAAAAATTAGCCGGGCGCCTGTAGTCCCAACTACTCGGGAGGCTGAGGCAGGAGAATGGCGTGAACCCGGGAGGCGGAGCTTGCAGTGAGCTGAGATCCGGCCACTGCACTCCAGCCTGGGCGACAGAGCGAGACTCCGTCACAAAAAAAAAAAAAATGTAGTTATACATATTTAGTCAGGACCCAAGAAATTGATCTTATGACACAATAAATGTTAATGATCCACAGTTTGAAAAACAAAGATATAATAAAACTCATCTATTATTTGACATATAATTAAATCTGTACTTAGATTATGTCTTCTTTCCAAGCACCCTTGAATTTTTACAGAAATTAATATTAGGCCACAAAGAAAATCTGATTTCCCCCAAAGAAGAAATACTACAGACCACATTCTCTGGTCACTAAACAGTGAAACTAGAAGTAAATGTTAACAAAAATATGCAAGCAAAATTTCTGCCAGTTGGAAATTTTTTTAAGAGGGACAAAATCCCATAAAAATTGCTTCTAAACAACTTTCAGGTCAAAGAGAAAACAACAACAACAAAAACACATCAAAATCTAAGATACATCAAATATATAACACCATAAAAATTAAAATAATCTGGTAAATTAAGATTAGAGGAACAGATTAACAGACCCAAAGATGCAAACAGACATGAGAATTTTAGACTATAATGATGATGTTTTAATGCAAGAAAATGGATTTTTCAATAAATGAAAAACTGACTAGTAACTGGTGAATAACGAACAAAGGAGAAAACAATATCATCTTTTCTCTAGTCCCTATAATGAAATAAAATTCAAATGAGATTTAAAGTTAAAATTCAACACAAAACCCACAGTGAGATAACTTTTCATGCCCATTATGTTAGCTATTATCAAAAACACAGAAAATAACAAGTTTGGAGAGGATGTGGAGAAACTGGAACCCACTACACCGTTGGCAGAAATGTAAAATGGTGAAGCAACTATGGAAAACAGTATGGAGGCTATGCAAAAAATTAAAAATAGAACTACCATATGATCCAGCAATACCACTTCTGGATACACAACCAAAAGAACTGAAAGCAGGGTTTCAAAGAGATATTTACACATTCATGTTCACTGCAATACAATTCACAACAGCCAAGATGTGGAAGCAATCCAAGTGTGCACTGATGGATGAATGGATGAACAAAATGTGTATATACACACAGTGAAATACTATTCCGTCTTAAAAAGGAAGGAAATTCTGATATATGCTACAACACGGATGGATCCTGGGGATGTTATGCTAAGTGATGATTCCACTTTAATGAGATACTTAGAATAGTCAAATTTATGAAAAGAAGACGTAAACGGTGGCTGCCAAGGGCTGGGGGAATCCAGAAATGGGGAGTAGCTGCTCAATGCGTATAGAGTTTCAGTTTCACAAGATGAAAAGAGTTCTGGAGAATGGCTGCATGACAATGTATATGTATTGAACTGAATGTACTGAACTGTACACTTAAAAACGGTTGAGACAGTAAATTTTCTTATGTGTATTTTATCACAATTTTTAAAATTAACACACATACTAGAGGAAAATATGAATGAGTATATTTATAGTGTGGCAATGGGGAATGCAGAAGACTTAGAGGAAAGGAAGAACAAGCTGACCGAGTAAAAATGTAAAATTTTTCTATGGCAAACAACAAAGGGGGTGCTATGGTCTGTTTGTGCCCCACTCCCCAAAACGGTATGTTGAAATCTTAACCACTATGGTAATGGTATTAGTGGGTGACATTTGCTGGAAGGAGGAAGGGCCATTAAGTGATGGGGGCAGAGTACTCATGAATGGGATTAGTGCCCTTATAAAAGAGGCCCAAGAGACCCCTCACTCATTCAGCCACATGGGGTTACAGCAAAAAGATCGTGGTCTAGGAATACGGCCCTCAGATACCTAATCTTGCAGCACCTTGATTTTGGACTTCCCAGCCTCCAAAACTGTCAGAGTAGATTTCTACTGTTTATAAGCTACCCAGTCCATGGTAGTTACAGCAGCTCAAACAGACTAAGACACATGGAATTTAAAAAATACTTACAAATAATTTATCAGAAAGAGACATTTATTAGAAAAACATAAAAGCATAAAGAAACACAAAAAATCCAAATGGCCAGTAAATTTATGAAAACATACTTAACTTTAAAAATAAAGAAAAAGCAACAATAACATACTTCTGCCTATTAAAGATAATAAAGGTTTGCAATATTTTAAACAGGTATGAAAAAGCAGACATCAGAAAACCAAGATGTAGTCTGATACAAACCAGTGAAACTTTTTTGTAGGGTGAAGTGGCAATGACTAAAATAATACTTATATCCCCCTGCCCCCACCAGCCCCCCTTTCTGGGAGATTTTGGGAATCTCACTGTGTCACCCAGGCTGGAATGCAGTGTAGTGATCATAGCTCACTGTAACCTCAAATTCCTGGGCTCAAGCAATTCTCCTGTCTCAGCCTCCTGAGGGGTTAGGACTACAGGTGCACACCACCATGCCTGGCTAATTTTTTCATTTTTTGTAGAGACAGGGTCTCACTACGTTGCCCAGGCTGGTCTTGAACTCATGGTCTCAAGCAATCCTCCCACCTTGGTCTCCCAAAGTATGGGACTCTATAGGTATGAGCCACTGTGCCCAGCCAAATAAATGTACATTTAAAATGCACTTAAGATTTCTACTTACGTTTGAGTACTTATTGTACTTTCTGTTACAACAATTCAGCACTAACCCTTTAACCAAGTATTGCTTTTCAATTAACATTAACAGACATTAAGAAACCAGAATGACTATCTACAGGTTTAACGATGATTCACATTTTGGTCACAGATACCACACAAAAAGACTGAGTATTGCGCAATGGTCATGGAATTATGAAGCTAAAATGATACATTCAGTTTCATCATTCAAAGGATAATAACCATTTTAATGTGGGCAAGAAATACAGAAAACTAAGCATAGCCAGGAAAAGAGAGTAAGATCCAAACACAGTTGACTTTTTACTCACGATCATACAATCTGTATGTGGCAGAGCAATACTCTCAAGAAATCCTTTTGACGACTGGTATAGTTTTAAAAATGTCTCTCACTTACCAACAAGTGCTACTTTCAGTAGGACAATCACCTTGAAGAGGCAACCACGCTAGAGGACTAAATCTATTTCAGCAAAAAAAAATAAATTCATCAAACATACACTAAAACTTTCCTCCATTCCTCCAAGGCCACAATAATCTATGAACCCATCTATTTTTATCTCCTTCAATTATCCCCCCCAGGTAAAATATGTCTTTATTCTTTTGCACAGTTAAACAGCCCAACTGTTCCTCAGTTCCCATCACTTGATGCCTCTCTTCAGATACCTCCCTCCCTCAGTCCTTCCCTTTCCACTAGCTTCTTGCCCTTGGTTAATAAATACACTCAGCCAGATGCAGTGGCTCATGCCTGTAATGCCAGCACTTTAGGAGGCCGAGGTGGGCAGATCACAAGGTCAGGAGATTGAGACCCATCCTGGCTAACATGGTGAAATTGGGTTTCTACTAAAAATACAAAAAACAAAAATTAGCCAGGTGTGGTGGCGGACGCCTGTAGTCCCAGCTTCTTGGGAGGCTGAGGCAGAAGAATGGCGTGAACATGGGAGGCGGAGATTGCAGTGAGCTGAGATCCTGCCACTGCCACTCCAGCCTGGGCAACTGGAGTATATTTATAGTGTGGTAATGGGGAATGCAGAAGACTTACAGGAAAGGATGAACAAGCTGACCGCATAAAAATGTAAAATTTGTCTATGGCAAACAGTGAAATATTATTCCGTCTTAAAAAGGAAGGAAACGAGCGACACTCTGGCTCAAAAACAAAACAAAGCCAAACAAAAAAACACTCAATTTTCAATAATCCTGAAACATCTTTTCCTGACGTTGCTTCCCAATCAAGTTACCTATTTCTCCCTTCCTGAATGAATAATCTCTATCTCATCACCCATTCTACTGAAACTGTTAAATGCTTTTAATTTCCAAGGAAACTGGTCACTGATCAGGCCCCACTCGACTTCTCTACAGGATTTGTTACTGGACAACTAAATACCAAACTAGGTATTTAGGTATCCAGGACACTATCATTTTCTATGACTATTCTAGTTATCCTCCAAATTTTTCATCGGTTTTCCTGCCTTTGCTCATTGTCAAATGATGTTTTTTATTGTACACTCTGCTTAGGACATTTTTTGTTAACTACCATAACGATGAGTCCCAAGTTGACTTCTAAGGTTTAGACCACTCTCTGAGCTCTAAACTCTAATAGTCAACCATCCACTACCTCGGTATTAAAACAAGATGGATAATGCAAACACAGCATACTTTTTAGTATCTTTCTCCTAAACTCACCTCTTATTTCAGTCCATGGTGTCAATCCTCCAGCTGTCCAAGCAAGGAACATTTGAGTTATCTGTAAATCCTCCACATTCAACTGATCACCTAATATCATCAAATGCATATCATTTACAACTCCCCTCAGTTGCCTTCTCTGTCATCTCTATAATCATTTCCCTACATTGAGACTTCAATTAATACAACAGCTTCACTAATAACCTTTCCATAACGAAATGCTCTACGATGTGTACCGAATAAGATCTATCTTCCCTGATACAGGATATAAAGGCCCCTCACAACCCAACAGTTTACATTTCTATCTTTTCGGTTTCATCTATATTGTCTAAAACCTCCTGTTCTATAATCCCCCCCGACCCTCCATACACATATTAGACTCTTCGAGGCAACATATATTTTCAACTCTCTCGTCATTTGTTCCCCCAGTAAACAATGATTTCATTATTTGGAGTCCACTCCAAAAGTCGTATCTCTGCGACTTTCTGTGATCCTCCCCTGAAGAATGGATAATTTAATCATTTGTGAATTAGAGATAGTGATTCTACTTTGCTTAGTATTTTGCCCTATTATATGGTTTTATCACACCATACTATTTTAACTATATATTTACATACCATTTTCTCCTGGTGCTCTTGGAGGATCAGGCTTCACTCATTTTTATTCTTTATTCATAAAATATAGTAGGATCTCTCTTCCCTTTCACCTGCCATTATTTCAATCCCTCCAAACTCACTGTACTCCCAAAAGTCAAAGAAAAAAAGGAGAAATAATGTGTAAATAACAATCATTGACAACTTTGGGCACCGAGAAGAGTAAAATAAATCAGGGGGCAGAGGTTAAGTGTATGCCCTCAAATCCAAAGGCTGGTTGGGATTTAGAGGGGCATTAGAGAGGATGTCCTGTACCAAAAGAAGCTTCAAGCAACCATGGCCAAAGAATGCTTGATGGCTAAAGGGATTATTTTAAGGTCGTATTTAAAAATATGGGCGTGGGGGCTCACGCCTGTAATCCCAGCACTTTGGGAGGGCGAGGAGGCAGATTGCCTGAGGTCAGGAGCTCGAGACTAGCCTGGCTAACATGGTGAAACCCTGTCTCTACTAAAAATACAAAAATTAGCTGGGTGTGGTGGTGCACAACTGTAGTCACAGCTATTCGGGAGGCTGAGGCAGGAGAACTGTTTGAACCCAGGAGGCGGAGGTTGCAGTGAGCCAAGATCGTGCCACTGCACTCCAGCCTGGGCAACAGCACAAGACTCCATCTCAAAAAAAATAACAATAATAAATAAATACGTATAGGGCTAGGCTAGCACTTTGGGAGGCCAAGGCACGTGGATTGCTGGAGGTCAGGAGTTTGACACTAGCCTGGCCAAAAGTGAAACCCCATCTCCACAAAAAATACAAAAATTAGCTGGGCATAGTGGCAGGCACCTGTAGTCCCAGCTCCTTGGGAAGCTGAGGCATGAGAATCACTTGAACCCAGGAGGTGGAGGTTGCAGCGAGCCGAGATTCTGCCACTGCACTCTAGCCTGGGTAACACAGTGAGACTGTCTAAAAACAAATAAATAATAAATTTAAAGAAATGTATAAAGTACTAATAACCCACTCATCATGCAATAATCTTTACTTCAATGCACTTGAGGGCCTACCACAAGCCAGTCATTGCCCTGAACAATGGAGATAAATAGGTGAACATGACACATAAGGTCCTGCTCTCATGAATCATACATTCTAACAGGGGAGACACAACTATATAATGTAATGTAAGCTAGTGATACACAACTATATAATGAAAGGTTAGCTAGTGATAAACACTATAAAGAAAAATCACAGTAAAGCTGAGGTAGGGTGGGCTGTGTGGGTGGCTATTTCACAGGGTGATCAAAGAAGGTCTTCTAAAAAAGGCGACATTTTACTGAGATTTAATGAAACAAAGCATCTGAATCATATGCAAATATCAGCAGGAAGAGTTCTCCAGGCAAAAGAGCAAACTGGAAGAAGCAAAATGGGACCTTGCTGGACAGATTCAAGAAACTATGTGGTGGTGGCACAGTAACTGAAGGAGGGTCGTAGGAAATGAAGTCAACTCACTAGATAAAATAACAGGATTAGTCAAAAAAGAGTGATTACAGGTAACTTCTACTACATACAATTTCTGTCCTGTAACCTAACTTAGTTTGACCTGACACTTTACTGTAAATAAACTAACATAGCATTATCCCAAAATGGCAGTATGAAAAGTTACATGTTAAAGTAAGGTCAATGGTCATATCCTACTCATAATTCACCAGTCTTCATCTCTAGTACCTACCTTAAAGTCTAACTTCAGTATCCTGTACTTTCCAGAGATCCAACACTCAATTCTGAACCCCCGCTTCCTCAGTTCCCCCTAGACCCCATGCTAAATTAGCACCTGGGGGCAGGAACTTTGTTTTTTTTTTTTTTTTTTTTTGAGACGGAGTTTTGCTCTTGTTGCCCAGGCTGGAGTGCAATGGCATGATCTCTGCTCACCACAACCTCCGCTTCCAGGGTTCAAGCAATTCTCCTGCCTCAGCCTCCCAAGTAGCTGGGATTACAGGCATGCACCACCATACCCGGCTAATTTTGCATTTTTAGTAGAGACTGGGATTCTCCATGTTGGTCAGGCTGGTGTTGAACTCCTGACCTCAGGTAATCAGCCCGCCTCGGCCTCCCGAGGTCACACCTGGCGGGACCTTTGATTCTTACTTGAATTCTTAAAGACATTTACCTTTTTTTTTTTTTTGGAGATACAGTCTCACTCTGTCCCCCAGGCGGGAGTGCAGTGGCATGATATAGGCTCACTGCAACCTCTGCCTCCTAGGTTGAAGCAATTCTTGTGCCTCAGCCTCCCAAGCAGCAGGGATTACAGGCACGCTCTACCATGCCTGGCTAATTTTTGTATTGTTAGTAGAGACGGGGTTTTGGTCAGGCTGGTCTTGAACTCCTGACCTCAGGTGATCTGCCCACCTCTGTATCCCAAAGTGCTGGGATTACAGGCTTGAGCCACCCCGCATAAAAATCTTACCATTCATCTTATCTCATTCCTATCAGGGATCTAACCCCTGCCCTTAGCTACTTTGAAATCTCTCTATCTCCTTCTTCTCCATTTCTACAGCTACCATTAACCTCAGATTATGGGAGTTGCCTAAATGATTTATTTCCCTTCAATCCCTACCCTCAATCAGTGTGTATTAGTCACTACTGCTAAACTGACTTTCAAAACTTTTTCATCATTTCCTCATTCAATCTGTAAGGTCTTCAAATGGATACCTAATACTTACTATGTAAAATCTAAACTGCTCAGTTTTCAAGATTCTCCAAAGTTCATAGTATCATTTACAACAATCTTTTATTAAAGCAAAGTGCTCCACTCCTACAAAGATTAATTCTCAACATTCCTAGAACAAACTTAGTTTTCTTATTTCCCAAAGCCATCAAGGCTGACCATGTAATTCCTAAAGCAATCTCAGTTTCTAAGCAGAATTTATGTATGGAAAAAAGTCCCAATAAAGAGAAATTGAGTGGTCTCATAAGAAAGAAATAAAAACAGAAAAATATCTTCTGATCAATAAAGGAAATTAAAGATTTCACATGACCAATACTGATAAATAACTAAAACATTCCACTGAAATCCAGTTTATAAACTGTTTTTACTTTCAGAGAAGAAAAAATTGTGGATCACAGATTTCAAGTCACTTGTCCAATGTCCCACATTTAACAAAAATGAAAAAGCATAAGCTTCTATGGACTCAAAATCCCGTGTAAAAACCTTGGCCTGTCTGCCCTGTCTAACCACAGAGGAAACAGATGAATATATTCATTGGAAAAGCATTAAAATACCTGGATGTCAAATATCTATTCAAAGAGTGGACACAGGGTTTAAAATCCTGGTGCTTAAAATCCTTCAGTTGTTCCCCATAGCATTTAAATGCAAAACTACTTAGACAAAGCCTTTGTAAATCTGACTCCTAACCCAATCTACCAAATCATTCCGCCAAGTTCCAATTACACCAAAGTATTTAAAAATGTTATTCTAATGATAATTCGTAGAGGATCTGCCATCACCATTACATTTAAAGAGAAGAGTAGCAAACAAAAAGATACTAAGGATAAACGTGGGTGTTACCAATCTTTCAGTCTACATAGGTTAAAAGCTGTTTACGAAACACAGTTTTGCATAAAAAAGATATTACTGAAATAAATATTAAAATACAACTTCTAACATTCCTTTCACCTTTCACAAGAAACTATATAACTATTGAGTTTATGCTCAGGAATCATACTGCCAGGACTTGAGTTCAGGCTCTACCAAGTTCCTAATAACCTCTCTGAATCTCATTTCACATTAACCTCAATGTCAGTTAATACCTATCTTGTAGGATTATTGTGCAAATTAAATGACAGAATGTGAAGCACTTATCACTATGCCTATAATACAACAAGAGCTCAGATATATTCCTCTAATAGTTAACTGTTCAATGAACATAGATTCGAGTGGAAATCTTAATTTTTGGCTTATCCTCAAATCCTTTTGTCTCTGACAATCTGCTGATGAGGTTAAAAATGTTCATTCACCATGAAGAATACCAATTACTCATTTGCATTCTGAGGACATCCAGGAAGTCAGGTGGATGCAATAACTTGATGTGATCTGATCTTCCCTTGTGTACAGAGGTTTGTCTTTAGGCACCTTGCTCAATGTCTAGCTTGTAGTAGATGATCAATATTTTGAGGGAATACTGGAATGAATGAAACTGTCTGGCCAAATAGCCTCAAAGTTTATCATAGAACTGAATCACTTACATGGCTCTTCCAGCAGCAACCATTCTGACCCATGGATGACCTAAATTCTAATTTCAACTTCCACCATGGGGCCATATTCCAAGAACTCATATAAAAGTGAAGCAACAACGGATGGATGCTCAGTTGAGGGTACATGGTGTTTACGGCACTCCCAAAGCTGAATTTAAAAGGGCACACCGCAGGACAATGCATCAATATATATGACATCAAGAATAAAAATGTTAATCCCTTCTGCCTTTCATCTTTTAAAAACTGTCTTTGATGTTACATCAATTTCAACATTGTAACTCACCTGTTTTTTCAGTTATATCTGAATCAGGAGTGTTTGCCCTGCTAACTTCCCCTTCAGCATTCTCTTCTTCAGCACTAAGAGAAATTGGTGAAGAAGGGCCAGGCTGGGAAGGTTGAGGGGTTGCTTCGGGCGCTTCCTCAATCTTACTCCTTTTCTCAAAGCGAAAACGGTCCAGGTTGAAAAGATTCATATTGATAGAAACCACCACCTTGCAGGGATGGGGGCTTTAAATGAACTATCTGCAGGGGGAAAATAAAGAAAGGAAAAGAGACCATGAAAACAATATAAAATACAATGCCACAGCAGTTTATTCCCAAGGTAATAGAGGGCCCGCAAACATGCCAGTGGCTCAGGACTATTATGGCTGCGCTTCATTGTTAGGCCACAACGATTAGAAGGTGGACGAGGGGTATCTTTTCAAAATTTTCATTGCTTTTCACTCCCCTTCGTCCGCCTCCCCCGCCCGCCCCTCCTTACTGAAACCACGAGCTGACCCTCGTGCAACCTCCTCTTACCCCAGCACGCGCAGGCACGTTCCCCAGTATAACCCCCTAGCGGGCCTCGCGCCCGCCCACAAAGAGAGGCTCCCTGTGCTACCGTGCCCCCTGCCTCGAGAAAGGACCTGCCAGGGCCCGCGCCTCGACACTGCGGGGACACAAAGGGGCCAAAGAAGGGGAGCGGCGGAGGCCGTGCTGGCGGGCACCCGCCCGGAAGTTGACGCGGCGCGATCCCAGCTGAGAGGAAGCTGATAGGATTAAGAGCACACAGGAAGGTTCAGAGGTGGAGTGTATGCTAAGGCATCTTTTTAACGTTCAATCGCTCGCTTGTTTTTTCTTCCCTCAGTACTTACGATCTTGTAGCCTCAGAGCTATGTAACAAAGGTTGAAAATAAAAAAATAATTCCTGGCGTGGGCCGACGGTAGCCGTGCCGGGACCTTCCAAAACAGCACGGATAAACCTTACGAGCGCGTAATGATGACGCAACACGCAGCCTAGGCTTTTTCTTCCCAAACAACGCGCGAGCCGAAAATGTCTAGGCGCGCGCTGTTGTCATGGTAATTCGTACCCGTCTCTGCCGGCTTGTAAGGGCCAGATTGATCTGTACCTTTGTCTGTCCTGTTAAGTTAGCTACAGAGTTATCAAATTAAACAATAGTAAATAGCATAATGACAAAAAATATATATATAATACAATTATATATTGTAGGTATTATAATCTGTAGTGTTTCATCTATAATGTAGATAGCATAATAGTAATAATATTGTGCTAAGCATTTTAAGTGTATAATCCCAGTCCTTACAAGAAGCCTATGTTTACAAAGCAACGAAACCGAGACCTGCAAATGTATTGGTAATTAGTGAGGGATAAGAACCGCTTCAGAGCATTTGAAGTAATTCCTCACTTTCGGCTTGATATTCTTAGAGTGGAATTTGATTAATTTATTTTAAAAATTTTTTTAATTTTTAATGTTTGCGGGTACATAGTAGGTACATGTTTATGGGGTACATAAGATATTTTGATACAGGCATGCAATGTGTAATAATCGTATCAGGGTGAGTGGGGTATCCATCACAAGCGTTTACCCTTTGTGTTTCAAAAAATCCAGTTACTTTAGTCATTTAAAAATGTGCAATAAACTGGGAACGGCGGCTCACGGCTGAATCCCAGCACTTTGGGGGGCTGAGGCAGGCGAATCACAAGGTCAGGAGTTCGAGACCAGCCTGGCCAACATGGTGAAACCACGTCTCTACTAAATATACAAAAAATTAGCCGGGCGTAGTGGCAGGCGCCTGTAATCTCAGCTACTCGGGAGGCTAAGGCAGGAGAATAGCTTGAACCTGGGATGCGGAGATTGCAGTGAGCCGAGATAACTTCACTGCACTCCAGACTAGCAACAGGGCAAGACTCCGTCTCAAAAAATAAAAATAAAAATACAATAAATTGTTGTTGACTATAGTCATGCTGTTGTGCTATACTAGATCTTATTCATTGTAACTGTATTTTTGTACCCTTTAACCATGCTCACCGACCACCGAGGCCCTCCCACGCCCCACACTACCCTTCCCAGCCATCGTTCTACCCTGTTTCTCATGCCTTCAACTGTTTTAATTTTTTAGCTCCCAAAATACAATAAATGAGAACATACCAAGTTTGTTTTTCTGTGCCTGTCTCATTTCCTTTAATATAATGACCTCCAGTTCCATCCGTGTTGCAAATGACAGGATCTCATTTTTTTCAATGGCGTATATGCACCTCATTTTTCTTACTCATTCACCTGTTAATGGACACTTAAGTTGCTTCCAAATCTTGGCTGTTGTGAATAGTGCTGCAACAAACATGAGAATGCAGATACCATTTCGATATACTGATTTCCTTTCTTTTGCATGTAATTCACCGATCTTGATGGAAATATTACCTTAAAAATATATACTCCTGGCCGGGCGCAGTGGCTCACGCCTGTAATCACAGCACTTTGGGAGGCCGAGGCGGGCGGATCACGAAGTCAGGAGATAGGGACCATCCTGGCTAAGACGGTGAAACCCCGTCTCAACTAAAAATACAAAAAATACGAAAACACAAAAAATTAGCTGGGCTGGTGGGGGGCGCCTATAGTCGCAGCTACTGGGAAGGCTGAGACGGGAGAATGGCGTGAACCCGGGAGGCGGAGCTTTCAGTGAGCCGAGATGGCGCCACTGCACTCCAGCCCGGGCAACAGAGCGAGACTCCTTCTCAGAAAAAGCAAACAAAAAAAAAGTATACTCCTGGGCTAAGAGCTGTGGCTCACTTCTGTAATCTCAGCACTTTGGGAGTTCAAGGCAGGTGGATCGCTTGAACCCAGGAGTTTGGGACCAGCCTGGGCAACATAGTGAGACCCCATCTCTAAAAAAAAGACGAACTTATCCAGGCATGATGGCACACGTCTGTAGTCCCAGCTACTTTGGGGGCTGAGGCAGGAGGATCACCTGAGCCTGGGAGGTCGAGGCTGCAGTGAGCCATGTTTGCACCACTGGGCTCTGGCCTGGGTGATAGAGCGAGACCCTGTCTCAAAAAAACAACTAAGATACACTCCCTTTGTTCCAACATTAGACAAGCAATTTTCTGAGTTATAATTTGATCTTCTGGTTGGCATTTCCCATAAAGAGGAATTGCTACAAATGATCATTCTGCCAGATACATTAGCCATTGTAAACTTAAATTGGCAGTCTGTTTTATAAGTCAGTGTTGTGAATTGTATATTTACAACACATACCCACAGTTTTATCAAGTGTGGGCATATTTATAAAATCCGGTGTTTGGGCCCATAAAACTCAGGGTCAAAGCCTGAACAATTAGGACTTCCTTTATACCTGTCTTTAGTATCCCATGAAATGCATTAGTTTATGCATGCATATTAAATTATATGATCAGAATATATTTACTTATGGCCAGGCACAGCGGCTCATACCTGTAATTTTAGCACTTTGGGAGGCTGAGGTGGGAGGATCACTTGTGGCCAGGAGTTCAAGACCAGCCTGGGCAACAAAGGGAGACTTCGTCTCTCTCTCTTTTTTTTTTTTTTTTTTTGAGACAAGGTCTCACTCTGTTACCCAGGCTGGAGTTCAGTGGTTCAATCTCGCCTCACTGTGGCCTTGACCTCCCAGGCTCAAGCAATCTTCCCATCTCAGCTTCTCAAGTAGCTGTAACTACAGGTACTTGTCTCCATGCCTGGCTAATTTTTACATTTTTTGTAGAGATGGGATTTTGCCATGTTGGCCTGGCGGTGGGGGTGGGGGGAGGTGGATTGGGGGCATCAAGGCTGCAGTGAGCCATGATTGAAAGAAAAAGAAAAGAAAAAAATAATATATTTACTTATAAGTAGTAAATTATTTTTGGTGATGAAGACAATTTGATTCTATTTAGAGAGATCTGAAATTGAAAACCGACTCCTCTAGCTGAATGACCTTTCTAAGTCCTAGTTTCATCATTCTTTAAATGTGATTAACAATAATATTGACTCTTAGAGTGCTTTTCTGCAACAGTACCACCTCTTGACATTATAGCTGGGACAAGATTGAAAATGAGCCACATAGCCGGGCGCGGTGGCTCAAGCCTGTAATCCCAGCACTTTGGGAGGCCGAGACGGGTGGATCACGAGGTCAGGAGATCGAGACCATCCTGGCTAACACAATGAAACCCCGTCTCTACTAAAAATACAAAAAAATTAGCCGGGCGTGGTGGCGGCGCCTGTAGTCCCAGCTACTTGGGAGGCTGAGGCAGGAGAATGGCGGGAACCCGGGAGGCGGAGCTTGCAGTGAGCCGAGATCGCGCCACTGCACTCCAGCCTGGGCGACAGAGCGAGACTCCGCCTCAAAAAAGAAAATGAGCCACATAAATAAAAAATGTCTAAATATTCAAACATTATAAATATAGCTAACAAAATGTAAAAGTTACGTATGTTCTTCCTATTTTGAAAATACCAGGGAAGCCAAGTTGAATTTAGAATTTCTATTGTGTCAGAATATGGGCTAATGAAAGAGAACTGGTTGGCTCATATATCCTGCCTTCCTAGTGCCACCTTTTCATACTCAATTTGATACTAATGTTATCAGAAATGATATCATAATGGGCCATGTGATTATGCATATAGATGCCCAGCATATGGACACCCAACTCTGGCCCCCAACTAGGGTTACCATATTTGTTTTTTTAAAAAAGGGACGTACAGTTAAATTTGAATTTTAAATAAACAATGAATATATTCTTAGTATACATTTGTCTGATGAAATACTTGGAATTGATACTAAGACATTATTTGTTGTTTATCTGAAACGCAAATTTAACAAGTTGTCTTGTATGTTATTTGGCAAACTTACTGCTCTCCCACTCCTTTGTCACCTCTTGGACCTGGGGACCTTTTGGCTACATTTTTGCCCTAGGATTATAGATACTGAAAGCACTGTTTGTCCTTAGTAGGGAGGACCTCGGGAAAAGTCACTGTTAGACTTCTTGGGGCTGTGTGAGCAAAGAATTTTAGGGACCA
Source organism: Theropithecus gelada (assembly GCF_003255815.1). Classification (NCBI taxonomy): domain Eukaryota; kingdom Metazoa; phylum Chordata; class Mammalia; order Primates; family Cercopithecidae; genus Theropithecus; species Theropithecus gelada. Next base: position 47,620,246 of record NC_037672.1, read on the forward strand.
GGTACTCGAATTATTGTCTAAAAGTGAAGGCACAAGTTCTGAATGAACATGTCTTCTTGGTCCCAAAGATTCCTTTAGGGCAGGGCATAGCTGGAAATAACTAGATTTTGCTCTTTAAAGCACTAGACCAGGATAGGGACCCCTCTTGACCAGTTCTAAGGGTAGGATTTTTCTGCAACCTTCATTGACCTGGGAGAATTATAATGATTCATGATTGGGGTTTTCTTTGAAAGTGAAGTAGAAGTTTAAGGAGATGTGTTAGTTTGCTAGTGCTGATATAGTAACAGCCTGGATGACTGAAATAACAGAAATTTATTTCCTCATGGTTCTGGAGGCTAGATGTCTACTCTCAAGGTGTTGGTGGAGTTAGTTTATTCTGAGAGTCATGAAGGAAAGATCTGTTGCAGACAATAGATGAAATCGATGAATTAGGCACCTGTGGTGGCACATGCCTGTAGCCCCAGCTGCTCAGGAGGCTGAGGCAGGAGAATTGCTTGAACCCAGGAGGCAAAGGTTGCAGTGAGCCATATCATGCCACTACACTCCAGCCTTGGTGACACAGCGAGATTCCATCTCAAAAAAAAAAAAAAAAAAAAAGAAGTCAATGAAATTAAAGAAATGATAAATATAAGATTCAGAGAAGTGAGAGTGAACCTTTGAATAATAGGTGTGAACAATCATACATACTCATCTACACATGCCAAAAAAAAAAGAAATAATGAAAAACATAATAGAAAATGTTCATGGGCTTTCATTTAGTCTGCAGGTGAAAGAGCTTAATGAAGTCAAGGCAGAATCTATTGAAAGAGACTATACCATAAAAATATCCTGCAGAATTTGTTTTAATTTCAAGAATTTAAAAAATGTCTTGCAAGCATTTTTCAGAAAAAAATCTATAGCCTACAAAGGGAAAGAAATCAAGCAAAAGTTTTTTTGTTAAATGTCAGAAAGTAATGATGCAACATTTATAAGGATTTAGGGAAAAGGATTGTGACTCAATAATTTTCTAGATCACAAATATTCATTTGTGGAAGAAAAAAATTCAAACTTTTAATTTCCTGAAAGTATATCTTCCTTAAAATATTCCTAAAGGCATAAATCCAGCTGACAATGTCAAAATGAGAATTTCAATATGGTGAATTCATGGTGTGAAAGCATTCTGTTGAGACTAAACACATGACTTAATGATTATAAATATGTTGTGTTAGTCAGCTATTGTTGTATAACAAACTACAAAATTTTAGTTGCATATAGCAATAAGCTTTTTTCTCTCTTTCATTTATCTAGTGATTGGCTACTGTGGCTCAACTTCAGACTATCACACCTGCACATAGTGGAGGATCAGTGAATATTTGTTGTGTGAATTAATGATATTAATAACTAGATAAATTGTATAAGCATACAGATAACCACAAATAAAATGTAAGGCAAACTACCATTCAAGTGATATATGTCACAAAAGTACAACATAAATCAGAGTTCATAAATCTCAGAAAAGAGGTGACAGATCTCAAGAAAGGAAGAGAAAAAATATATATATTTTAGAAATGGAGATTAAAGTAGACCTAACAGATATATAGGTAAACATAACAGATGATGCCTTTAGAGAAATATAGGGTGGAAATGGAAAATACTTTAAAAATAGAAATAGAAAGGTAAATAGATTTAAAAAAAATCATTGAAGGTAAACAAAGAAGATCCAATATAATTATAATAGGAGTTATTACAGAAGAAAACCAAAGCAAAGGAGTAGAATAACTAAAAACTATAATTCAAAAAAAAATTTCCTGAAAACTATAAGGATTTAAAACTATATATTGAAAGAACACATCATTTAGCTAAGCATACCAACACGATGGCCAACCCTAAGACATTTCTATTAAAATTTAGATTTTAAAGGAAAATAAAAAAGTTTCTTGGACATCTAGGATTTAAAATAATAAAATGTGATCCAAGAATTTTATATCAAGCAAAAGTGACTTCCAAATGTAAAGGCACACACTACTAACATCAGGTAAAATTCTGCAGATATTGTTTCCATGAGTACTACTGAGGTATCTATCAGAGAATAAGCTTCGCAAAACCGAAATGTCTATAGAGACAATGTTGTAAGGATAGGTATAGAGCATTAACTACGTAGTTACTTGCAGAACAAAGATAATATGATGTTTAAAAGAAAGAGAGTACAGTTTATAATGGTTATATGATCTGTCAAGGTTCACCTCCTAAAAGGCAAAGAATGACAGGAACATATGAAAAAAATGTTTAAGTGGTTTTCAGTAAAACAGTTGAAGTGTATTTAGTGTTGCTATTCTGAGACCAGTGTGTGTATACTGTTGGGTAAAGCAAATTAATAATTATATTCTAATTCTATTATTTCTTTTTTTTTTTTTTTTGAGAACCACAATTCTCAGAGTAGAAGAAAGGAAATAGAGATGTAATAGAGAGAGGTTATAGTACACATCCTAGAGTGCAAGTGGAATGGTGTTTTATTTAAATTGGAAATATCAATAAGAATTTATGAGATTTGATACACGCACAGACACAATGTGTGTTTGTTTCCCATCTTTGTCCACTGAAAAGGCCTAGGAAGTGACTAGCCCAGTACACAGCCCTAGCACCATGATCATACTCTTTGAATATCATTTATTGCTAACAGAAACCTGGACTTCTTGGAAAAAGAGCAGATTACAGTATGCAATGGAAAATGCACAAGGTGAGACTGAAATATCTTCCTATACCAAAAAGCAAGGAAATTATCAAAGGCCATTAATATCATGTCAAAAGGATTCAGAGGTCAACTTGAGGTTCCTACGGGCCAAAGATGGGGCAGTTTGAGCTTCAAAGTGATTAAAAATTGCAGTGATTTGAAAGCCATCAAATATGTTGTAATCCAGGAGTTCTTACTGATTTTTTCTTTAAAGTGGTTGACTTTGGAGGGTGAAAGGAAAACAATTTATTATCATGAAAACTGATAAACAGATGGAAAGAATCAAGCTTTATCCTGTCTTTACTCTTTGAAGGCTTCTACCAGGTAATTGAAGAAGAGGTAAGGGAAAGTGTTTCTTTATAAAAGTATTCCAACTAGTAAATGAGAAAAAAAGTATAAATTGGAATTACTTAGCAAGCCTGGCTCATTTACAAAATCATGAGATAGGATAAAATGGCTATTGTTCTAAGCCATTAAATTTTGGGAGTGGTTTGTCATGCAGTATTAGATAATTGAAACATATCCAAATATTTTCTACATTTTTGTCTTGAGTGTAACAATTCTTCCAGTTAAAATTAAAATGTTTCCTTCTTTTCTATCTTAAAATCCCCATACTCAAAAACTGCCTGAAAATGTTATGCTCTTTTTGTCAAGTTTTAAGTAGTTCAGTCTAGAAATCATGTTTTAATATACTTTGTGTCCTCATACTTTCTCTATCTTCTTTTGCATAAAAATTATTTCCCACAATAGTGTCTAATTCTTCTTTCTCAGGAGTGTAAATGAGATTAAAGGCATCTCTTCTTTAGAAATAGTTACTGAATCATAGAAAAGCATCATTATTTCTAATTTTTGTTAAAGGACTTTATGGGATTAAACATGGCCATTAAGAGAAACTTCCTAGAATACAGACCATAAAATAGAATTTTGTCAGCAGGGCAACTCAAATGTGGTTAGAATAAAGTATTGCTTAAAGGGTCCCTATGGGGATAGAATTCACCTTTCTTTTATTCTTTTTCTGTTCTTTTATTATTATTTTAGACAGGGTCTCACTCTGTCACCCAGGCTGGAGTGCAGTGATCATGGCTCACTGTAGCCTCGATCTTCCCAGACTCAGGAGCTCCTCCCATCTCAGCCCCCTGAGTAGCTGGGACTAATGTTGCACACCACCACACCCAGCTAATTTTTGTATTTTTTTCTAGACATGGTGTCTCACTGTGCTGCCCTGGTTGGCTTTGAACTCCTGGACTCAAGCAATCCTCCCACCTCAACCATACAAAGTGTTGGGATTATAGGCCACCATGCCCCACAGAATTCACCGTTTAAATTAAAATACTTATGTATGGCTGCAAAAATCAGATTAATTACCTGTTGGTTTTAAATGGGCTCAGTGAAAATGTTTGATAGAATCCTCAAATTTCTTAAACAGGAGAAAAGACTGTGGGAATTTTACTGTTATTTCTTTTTGCTTCATACTTACCAAAATAAAACCATGAAGCAGTTTGAGGAAGCAGCAGCCCTTCCAAAATTGAACTGAGTTGATTAAGAAACCAAACAAAAAAACGAACAGCAACAGAGATTAAAAATGAGATTTGTAAACTTGGATCCTTTCTTAACTTGATATCTTAGAAATGTAAACCACACCTAGTTGGTAATGGAAACTTGTGTAAACTAATCTTATCTCCCACATGTGAATATAAAATGGAAAAGACAAGATGACAAGTCATAAAACTAAAAATCTTTCTTCCTTGGTAACAAGAAAGTAAGCCAAATATTACCAATTTGTAAGCAAATACTTCTTTAAGTAATGATTCTTAATTTGGGAAGGTAGAGGGCATGGTTATAAACCTCTTTTAGGAATCCAGATTTTAAAAAGTCACAAACCCCTTCCAAAAAAAAAGCTGCATATGCACATGACAGGTGGCACATAATTTCAGGGGGCTCATGGAACCCTAGTGCTCTGTGAGTTTCACATTAAGAAATTCTGACAAAGATGTCCACAATCCTCATAACTCTGGTAGAATTCATGGTGATTACATCCATACATGTGCCTTCATAAACTTAAAACTTCTAGCAACTATCATTACCAATTTAGGAAACTGAAAAATACTGAAAATTTTCATACTTTTGGTTTGGTAACTATCTGCCATGTTTTGCTAACTAACATAATTTGTTTTCTTAAAAAAAGTAGAATTTAAATTCTAAATAAATTACATCATGCTTGATTTTTTAGAACTTGAAGAACAAATTCCATATTGTAACTCTTTTTTTTTTTTTTTTTTGAAATGGAGTCTTGCTCTGTCGCCCAGGCTGGGGTGCAGTGGCGTGATCTTGGCTCACTGCAACCTCTACCTCCCAGGTTCAAGCAATTCTCCTGCCTCAGCCTCCCGAGTAGCTGGGATTACAGGCATGTGCCACCACACCCAGCTAATTCTTTTTGTATTTTTAGTAGAGACAAGGTTTCACCATATTGGCCAGGCTTGTCTGGAACTCCCGACCTCATGATCCGCCTGCCTTGGCCTCTCAAAGTGCTGGGATTACAGGCATAAGCCACCGCGCTTGGCCTGTATCTCTTTTTCACTTAATTTTTAAATCCTATTTTTTTCCCTTCTTTTTTCTGCTTATGCATATCTTAAATTTTCAGGATACTCTCAACTGGCAAGTTGAGTTCATGCTCACATATACACAAGATTTTACATTTTCTCTTCTAGTGGCCTTGCAATTCAGTTTCCTCATTATGTAATATAGTCACTTTTTTTTTTTTTTTTTTTTTTTTTGAGGCAGTCTTGCTCTGCTGCCCAGGCTGGAGTGCAATGGCATGATCTTGGCTGGGCTCACTGCAATTCTGCCTCCCGAGTTCAAGCGATTCTCCTGCCTCAGCCTTCTGAGTAGCTGGGACTACAGGTACATGCCGCCATGCTCAGCTAATTTTTGCATTATTAGTAGCGACAGGGTTTTGCCATGTTGCCCAGGCTGGTCTTGAACACCTGAGCTCAGGCAATCAGCACACCTCAGCCTTCCAAAGTGCTAGGATTACGAGCATGAGCCATCACGCCCTTCCTTTATAGTCACCATTTTGTTGTACGTACCCACAATGTCAGGATCGTGTTTGATACTTTGAGTCATTAAATTCACATATCTATGTCCAAATTTCATCACATGGGTACTTGTGGTATTTATCTTTGCTGTAGTAACTCTTATCTTGAAAATTATCCTTTTATAAGTGTCATTTTGCAAAAGTCATGTTTCACAATATATATAACTCGAACAGGATCACTGTAATCATCCTAATCCTGTACATATACATTTTTTCTTCTTGAAATAGTCTTTACAAAAAGATTCCAAGAGAAAATAAACTATTTCCTTTTTCAGTCATTTAAAATTCCATGAACATTAAACGTAATTCAAAATTCTCTTACTGCCATATCTACTTAGATGTAATCAACTCACAATTCTGGGAATAAGTTACATGTTAACATTTTACATTTTTTGCACAATGTATATTGTCTAGACTGTTCCAACTTAGGTATTTGCTAATAGTGTAAATGCCTTATGTTGTACATGTCTGTTCTCTTGAAGGTGGAAGTATTACTGAATCAAAAACATGGGCTTCCACAAATGATCATAAAATGACACATTTATAGTCAGCTATAATGAGGAAAATGAACTCAAGAAAGTAATTTCAGTGTGAGGTCCCACGTTCATTCCCTGGCACCTCCACCAAAAAAAAAAAAAAAAAAAAAAAGTAATTTCTAAATTACAAAGTCATTATGAAATTAGAGACACCTGAGTGCAAATCCGTGTCTTCTGTTTACTAGCTGTGTGATATTCTCTCAATTCCCTCATCTGTAATATGGAGAAAATAGTACCTATGCTAAAGGATTTCTGTAAATTAAATTTGAAATAATTCATGCTTAGGGCCGGGACTGGCATATAGCTAGGACTACCTAAATAATTCTTATTTTTAGAGTGGAATTTTTTCTTACTTAGGAATTAAGCTCCCAGAAAGCAAATAAAGTGGGGAAAAAAAAACCTTTTTTTTTTTTTTTTTTTTTTTTTTTTTTTTTTTTTTTTTTTTTTTTGAGACGGAGTCTCGCTCTGTCACCCAGGCTGGAGTGCAGTGGCCGGATCTCAGCTCACTGCAAGCTCCGCCTTCCGGGTTCACGCCATTCTCCTGCCTCAGCCTCCGGAGTAGCTGGGACTACAGGCGCCCGCCACCTCGCCCGGCTAGTTTTTTGTATTTTTTAGTAGAGACGGGGTTTCACCATGTTAGCCAGGATGGTCTTGATCTCCTGACCTCGTGATCCGCCCGTCTCGGCCTCCCAAAGTGCTGGGATTACAGGCTTGAGCCACCGCGCCCGGCCAAAAAAAACCTTTTAATTAAAATTCTCCTTGTATATATTGTATACTTGAAAATTGTTGAGAGTAGATTTTTAAGTGTTTTTACCACAAAGCAATGCTAAATATGTGAAGTGATGCATATGTTAATAAGCTTGATTAGCCATTCCACAATATATAAATATGTCAAAACATCATGTTGTATACCATAAATATATACAATTTTTGCCAATTTAAAAACTAAAGTTTTTTTAGTTTTTTAAAAAACTAAAAGTTACTCTTGCAAATTTCATAAATCAGTTATAAATTATAGTGTACATAGATTTGTATATGGTGCCTAACTCCCATTAATTAATTTAATCTTTATTCCGGGCCTACTCTGTGCCAAGAACTATAAGAGATGCTGAGACATGTAAGAATAAACAAGACTTATGAGATTCCTCTCCTCAGATAGCTCAGTCAGTGAGAAGACCTTAAATTACAAAATAGCACAAAATATGCTATGATAGTGGAAGTATAGTGCTAGAGCGCTCTTACAATTTTTGTAGAAGCAGCCAGGGAAAAGTGACAGCTGAGTTATGAAAAATGAGTAGAAGTACACCAGTAAAGAAGGTAAAATAGAGACAAGGAGAGAAGAGGCTGAAGTACTTAAGAGGTTATGTAGACTAGTGAACAATACATTCTTGGTTTCTTGACCCCAAGAAACCAAAGGGCAAGATCTCTGCTTTTGCCTTCTTTGGGCAGACGTGCAGAGAAGAACATAAGAAGAAAAACCCAGAGGTCCCTGTCAATTTTGCAGAATTTTTCAAGAAGTGCTCTGAGAGGTGGAAGACGATGTCTGGGAAAGAGAAGTCTAAATTCGATGAAACGGCCAAGGTGGATAAAGAATGCTATGATTGGAAAATGAAGGATTATGGACCAGCTAAGAGAGGCAAGAAGGAGAAGGAACCTAATGCCCCCAAAGGTCACCATCTGGGTTCTTCCTATTCTGTTCAGAATTCCTCCCCAAGATCAAATCCACAAACCTTGGCATCTCTATTGGAGATGTTACAAGAAAAGCTGGGTGAGATGTGGAATAACTTAAATGACAGCAGCCTTACATCACTAAGGCGGCCAAGCTGAAGAAGTATGTGAGAAGGATATTGCTGACTATAAGTATAAAGGAAAGTTTGATGGTGCAAAGAGTCCTGCTAAAATTGCCTGGAAAGAGGTAGAAGAGGAAGATGAAGAAGACAAGAAGGAAGAAGAGGAGGAGGATGAATTTTAAAAAAAACTGCTTATCTGTAAAAAAAAAAAAAAAAAAAAAAGAGAGAGGCTATGTAAAGGAGTTTGTACTTAATCCTTAGGGTGGGGGAAAATATCAATAGTTTTTTTAGGCAGCTATAGTTAAGTTGACTAATGTTGTACAAATATTAATTTGGAATGCAGAGCAACTGAAGGCCTCTTTTTACAGAAAAAAATGACAGTTAACACATGTAGAGAGAAATGATTGGCAAACCACTGCTTTGCCCCTTTAAAATAATAATTTGGGCAAGGATCATTAATGGATGGCAAAATTCATGGGTGAAAGGATGGTGGGGAACAAGACAGTCACATGAAGGTCTTCAAGTTTTCATCCCACAGATGATTTACTAATTACGAAGAGAATCCTTACAATGGAGAGATCCGGCAAACTTGACATTATATGCCCCCTGATGCAATGCAGCAACAAGTTGTTATGGGATGAAGTGTGTATCTCCAAAATCTGTATGTCGAAGTCCTAACCCAGTTCCTCAGAACGTGACTATATTTGGAGGCAGTGCCTTTAAAGAGGTAATGAAGAAAAAATGAGATCATATGGGTAGACCCTAATTCAATATGATTGGTGTCCTTATCAGAAGAGGAGATTAGGGGCTGGGCATGGTGGCTCATGCCTGTAATCCTAACACTTTTGAGAGGCCAAGGTGGGCAGATCACTTAAGGTCAGGAGTTTGAGACCAGCCTGGCCAACATGGTGAAACCCCGTCTAATAAAAATTTAAAACTTAGACGGGCATGGTGACATGCACCTGTAGTCCCAGCTACTGGGGAGGCTGAGGCAGGAGAATTGCTTGAACCCGGGAGGTGGAGGTTGCAGTAAGCCAAGATCACGCCATTGCAGGCCAGCCTGGGCAATGCAGCAAGACTCCATCTCGGAAAAAAAAAAAAGGAGGCAATTAGGACACAGACTTACCCAGAGGAAAGATCATGTGAAATGTGAAGCCACCAGGAGAAGATCTCCATCTACAAGCCAAAGAGAAGCCCTCAGAAGATGCCAAGCCAGACAACCCCTTGATCTTAGGCTTCCGGCCTCCAGAATTGTGAAATAGTAAGTTTTTGCTGTTTAAGCCACCCAATCTGTGGAACTTTGTTAGGGCATCTCTACCAAACTACTACAGAAGTACTGACTGTTGTCAAAATTTTTGCCAAAAATATAAATATTTTGAATAACCTAGTTAGGTCTCTATCTTACTTCCAATCTACAGGAAATACAAGAGATATAAATATAAGTTAAATAACATAATAAAGGAGCAATCAGGCCAGGTGTAGTGGCTCATGCCTGTAATCCAGGCACTTTGGGAGGTTGAGGCTGTTGGATCGCTTGAGCCCAGGAACTCAAGGTCAACCTGGGCAATATAGCAAGACCTTGTCTCTACAAAAAGATTACAAAAATTAGCTGGGCGTGGTGGTGTGTGCCTGTAGTCCCAGCTACTTTGGAGGCTGAGCTGGGAAGATCTCTTGAGCACAGGAGGCAGAGGTTGCAGTGAGCCAAGATTGTGCCATTGCACTCCAGCCTGCACGATGGAGCCAGAACCTGTCTCAAAAAGAAAAAGAAAAGGAATGAGACAAAATCAGAATGTGGCACATTTTATGACAGCTAAACTGAACTTGTCAAACAAGGCAAAGTTTGAAAAACATAAACAAATAAATGTTGGAAGCAATGGCTATTCTAAATGAAAAGACATTAAAGAAATCTAATAACCAAACACCATGTGTAGACATTTACTGGAGTCTGCATGGGAGAAGGAGGATATTTTTATAATGTAAAAACATTTTTGGGACAATTGGAGAAATTTAAATATAGTTTGTATGTTAGGTGATATTATGGAATTATTGTTCATATGCACAGGTGTAATGATGGTACTATGCTTATGTAAGAGAATGTCTTTATCTAGATATTCATGCTGAAACTTTTAGGGGTAGAGATATTGCCAAAGTTACTTTCAAAGAGTATAGCGGGCTGGGCACGGTGGCTCACACCTGTAATCCCAGCACTTTGGGAGGCCAAGGAGGGTGGTTTATTTGAGGTCAGGAGTTGGAGACCAGCCTGGTCAACACAGTGAAACACCATCTCTACTAAAAATACAAAAAATTTAGCTGGGCATGGTGGCATGCGCCTGTAATCCCAGCTACAGGGGAGGCTGTGGCTTGAGAATTGCTTGAACCTGGGAGGAGGAGGTTGCAGTGAGCTGAGATCGAGCCACTGCATTCCAGCCTGGGTGAAGAGTGACTCAACAGACAAATAAACACCACCACCACAACAACACCCTCCCCCACAAAAAAACCCAAAGAGTTTAGGGGAAAAAATTTACAGATGTATATATGGAGAAAAAGGGGCATAAAGCACATTTAGCAAAATGTTAAATGGTGAATCTGAGAGATACGTGGGAGCCAATCATATTATTTTCCAACTTTTCAAATAATTTTATTGAAAAAAAAACAAAAACAAACGACACACCAAAGGCCACCTAAAGTTGAGAGAGAATACCATTATAATATTCCAAGGGAAACATGACAGTTATCTAGACTAGGGTAGTGCTAATGGAGATGGAAAGAAGATGAATTTGGAAACAAATTCTTAAAATAGAATTGATGGGATTTGCTGATAGTTTGAGATGTCATGGGGGCATTGATTATGAGGAGAGGAGAATTCTGGAATGGACAACGATGTAGGTGGATGATGGTTCTCCTGAGATAGGAAATAAAAGTGGAGGAGGAGCTACCTTGGGGGAGATGATGAAATAAACTTTGGACAATAATAACCATCAATCAGGATTTCCAGACCTACAAAGCTGTCATGATAACCACATTGTGGTGAGGACCTGCTTGGAAGGTCACTAATTTTTCCCTAGATGATGTTTTAGTGTAGTTTTTTTTTTTTTTTTTTTTTTTTGAAACCCAGTCTCACCCTGTCTCACTCTGTCACCCGGGCTGGAGTGCAGTAGTGCGATCTCAGCTCACTGCAGCCTCTGCCTCCCAGGTTCAAGTGATTCTCCTGCCTCAGCCTCCGAAGTAGCTGGGGTTACAGGCGCCTGCCACCACTCCCAGCTATTTTGGGTTTTTTTTGTATTTTTAGTAGAGACAGGGTTTCACCATATTGGCCAGGCTGGTCTCAAACTCCTGACCTCAGGTGATCCACCTGCCTCAGCCTCCCACAGTGCTGGGATTACAAGCATGAGCCACTGCGCCTGGCCTTAATGTAGCTTTGTAAGACCAAGAACTATGCTGGGCACTTACAAATACGTTGCACATATGGTCCTAATAGAGTCCAGTGAAGTAACTACTTGGCATATATATATATATTTTTTTCTCAGCCCTGGTTCCTCACTGTAAAGCAGGGATAATACTTACATAAATACTTACTATAATAAGTTCAGGAAATCAGGAAATATATTGTTTCCCAGGTGCCTACTATTCTTTCTGTATAGTAAGTGCTTAATAAATATATGTTGATTTAGCTACAACAATCTCTGAAATTTCCCCTTATTCATCCTTCATTTTACCAGTAGACAGGCTTGTGCTATGACTAGTTACAGCAAAGCTATCGATTTGTCCATGTCCTAAGAATCCAGGATAAAATAATGGAGTATATTAAGTTTATAAAAGACATCTATAATTTCATTAAATCCTGACTGTAGTCATGACAATGTTATTTCTTCAGTTATAAATGAAGAAATTGACTCTTGGAAAGTTCACATGGCAGTAACTTAGCCCATGTTTTAGCTGGTAAGAAAGAAGTGGAACTAAGACTGGAAAATAAACATAAGCTGTTTCCAACTGCCCCGGGGTGCTGTAGAAAATGCTGGGTTTGAAAATTATGGAAGAAGAAATGAAATAACTGTGAATTATACGTAATGCTAGACATTGCTTCAGGTAATGTACCATGATGCTCGACACAGGCCTCAAGTTTCACTTTTTATTTTAGGAATATTTTTATAATGTAAAAAAAGCATTGTTGGGACAATTGGAGGAATTTAAATAACGTTTCTATGTTAGATGACATTATGGAATTATTGTTCATACGCTTAGGTGTAACAATGGTACTATGTTTATGTAGGGGACTATCCTTACATCACTGTGCAGAGATTGAAATTCATGAGAGGTGAGTGTGCTGTATGTGCATGCCTGCATAGACACCACATTTCACTGGTGATTAAATTAGAATAGTAAACATTTCAATTTATGTCCTAAGACAAATTTAAACCTAAGTCTTTAGAGAGGGAGAAACAGGTTAGTAACCCATCACAACTCTAACTCAACATCGGTTTAGTTTGTTGTCAGATTATCACAATTTTAAAGGTGTCTAAGGATAACATGATAAATAGATCATCTTAAGGCACATGTAAAAAGATCACAAAATTAATGCAATTTTTTTCTTTTTTTTTTTTGAGACAGAATCTCACTCCCTCACCCAGGTTGGAGTGCAGTGGTGCTATCTTGGCTCACTGGAACCTCTGTCTCCTGGGTTCAAGCGATTCTTGTGCCTCAGTCTCCCTAGTAGCTGGGAGTACAGGCATACGTCGCTATGCAAGGCTAATTTTTGTATTTTTGGTAGAGATGGTGTTTCACCATGTTGGCCAAGCTGGTCTCGAACTCCTGAGATCGAGTGATCCACCTGCCTCTGCCTCCCAAAGTTCTGGGATTACAGATGTGAGCTACCACGCCCCAGGTCCAAAATATTTTATAAGTTCTACATGTTCAGAGTTTGGCTTCATTTGAAATTTCTGTAGCACACTTGTTGTCTGCTGTTAATATATCTCTGAGACTTACTGGAAAAGCACTTTTGAGTTAATTATACCAAAAGGAATACTTTATTTTTGTGAATTATAAATGACTTATACTGTATTAGAAGTAATATCAAAGTTGTCTCAGAATGATAGATATTGGCCGGTAACTTTCATACTTAGGCAAATTAGAATAATGTAAAGAATTTATAGAAGTGCCTCTATTCAGAAATCTCACTGGTGTACCTAAAATACCCACCATTAAAATTCTGTTAGTGCTAAGCATTGCCCTGGTTTCAGATGTTACTTTAAAAAAAGTAAGCGCTCCTAGCAAGTCTCAGCTAAATGCTTCATTGTGTCTTTCATTCATTCATGTTTATTCCCTTATTCATATGCAGTTTTTTTTTTATGAAACATGCTTTTTGGTGTATAATATGCATACAGTAAAATTTACCTTTTTCAGGTGAACAGTTCGATGAGTTTTGAAAAATATATATGATCATATAACCACCACTGCCCCTGAGATATATCACCCCTGAGATATATCCCCTGAGACATATATCTATATCAAGAGGGTAGTATATCATCCTCTTGTCTTATCATCAGTCTTCTCCCCTCCTTCCCCAGTCCCTGCTAGCCACTGATTTGATTTATGTTTCAGTAGATTGATTGAGACATAGCCTCACTATGTTGTCCAGGCTGGTGTGCAGTGACTATTCACAAGCTCCATCATAGCAGACTGTGGCCTCCAATGATCCTCCTGCCTCAGCCCCCTGAGTAGGTGGGAATAGAGGCACTCATCACCACGTCCAGCAGTTTTATGTCTGATAGGCTAGTTACAATGCTAGGTGCTAGGGATACCAAGACAATAAGATCTAGTCCCTGTAGAGAAGGAGTTTGTCATTAAGTAAGGAGACAGACTTGTTGACAGAATATTACCACAGAGTAAATGCTATTACAAACGTATGAATGACGTACTTTGGTAGCACAAAAGGCATACAACTAACTGTGTAAATTGAGAATGCCTCATTAAGGAGATGGTTATTCAGCTGGGTCCTGAAAGGATGCGTTGAAATAGGACAAACAAAGAAGGTGGGATAAGACTTTCCAACTGGAACCAGTATCTGCACATAGACATTCAGTTATGAATGTTTCTGTGTCTTCTGAAAAGGAGATGAAGATGAGTGTGAAATCTATCTGTCCAAGGTGTAAGTAATAAACTGCTAACATTCTGGCCCTCATAAATTCGCACCCCAATTTTAAACTTCTAGACTCACCTGTATGCCTGAGCTAAAGGCATACTCTGTTATTAATGCTTCAGCAGCTATTTCTGCCGTGTGTCTTTGCAGTTTAAATTTAATTTTTAATTACGTGATGAAAGGCTCGAGTTTGAATCATCACCAAACCAGTGAGCAAAGTAATGGAATTTGAAGCATCGACAAATAGGCAGGAAGCCTCTGTATTGGGGAAAATTAATTGTGTTCTCTCTAGTGTCATGTTCAGTTATGACCCTCCCCAACCAACTCCATCCATACTGAACTTTTGCTTCTTCCATGCAACACTCTGACCCTGTAAACATATGCCGTTCTCTTCTTTGAAGGTGAACGGCACTCTTCTTTGAAGGTGGTTTATTTCCACCCACCTTCACCCAGCTGATTGTCTTTCATGCCCTTCCTCAGCCATTCTCAGTGTTCAGAGAATACAGTGTTTTCCTATTGTGTGTCCTTATCACTGTGTCATAATTGCTTGTATAATTTTCTGTCACCCCCATAGACTCTAAGCTCTGTGACAGTCTATTGAAATGCTTTTTTGAAACAGATGCTCTATAAATATTCTGGGAACGAAGGAATGAATAACTTGAGTTCAGACTTAAATTTACACAATTTAACTGGATTAAATGAGAAATAATTTGGAAATGTATAAACGTACTTTGAACAATTTGGTATACAAACACCTTTGATATTTAGGGCTGAGTTTGGGGATTAAATTATAAGGAAGAACAGAGATCAAAATGTAATTGGTTAAACGTAAATCTTTTGTAAAAATTCTGGGAAGGCCGGGCGCTCAAGCCTGTAATCCCAGCACTTTGGGAGGCCGAGACGGGCGGATCACGAGGTCAGGAGATCGAGACCATCCTGGCTGACACGGTGAAACCCCGTCTCTACTAAAAAAATACAAAAAACTAGCCGGGCGAGGTGGCGGGCGCCTGTAGTCCCAGCTACTCGGGAGGCTGAGGCAGGAGAATGGCGTGAACCCAGGAGGCGGAGCTTGCAGTGAGCTGAGATCCGGCCACTGCACTCCAGCCTGGGCGACAGAGCGAGACTCCGTCTGAAAAAAAAAAAAAAAAATTCTGGGAAATGCATATTAACAGCATAACCCCATATCTCTTTTTGCAATATTTAGCTTACATAAGTTATGTTATTTAAGTGTATTTATCCATTTGATGAAGGATTTCAAAAGTGAGGGGGAAAAAAATCATCATTCCAGCAATGATTTGCCATTACAGGCCTGAAGTGCCACAGGCACCAAACCACCCAAAATCTATATAGTATGAGTCACAAACCAAAACAGGTCTTTACTCTGCCTGAATTCCAGTCCCTAATCACAAGTTAACTGTGAACATAACATTTTAAGATAAAAGAACTAATCCTAAAAGGGGCATTTATTTCACACATTTCTGTATATCTAGAGTAGCCAAACAATAAAATATGTATTTTAGTCGTGAAATAGTTAATACTTAACATGGGTTCATATTCTAAATATACTCTCTTTAAGGAAATAAAAAAATTTTAGAATCATTTCTAAAGCACATTTCTCCTTAAAATTTTTTATATTTCCAGTAAGATAGGGTCAATTGGAGGCAGGGCATGGTGGTTCGTGCCTATAATCCCAGCACTTTGGGAGGCCAAGGCAGGGGGATCACTTGAGATCAGGAATTTGAGACCAGCCTGGCCAACATGGTGAAAACTCATCTCTACTAAAAAAACAAAAATTTTTTTTTTTTTTTTTTTGAGACGGAGTCTTGCTCTGTCACCCAGGCTGGAGTGCAGTGGCCGGATCTCAGCTCACTGCAAGCTCCTCCTCTCGGGTTCACGCCATTCTCCTGCCTCAGCCTCCCGAGTAGCTGGGACTACAGGCACCCGCCACTTCGCCCGGCTAGTTTTTTGTATTTTTTTAGTAGAGACGGGGTTTCACCGTGTTAGCCAGGATGGTCTCGATCTCCTGACCTCATGATCCGCCCGTCTCGGCCTCCCAAAGTGCTGGGATTACAGGCTTGAGCCACCGCGCCCGGCCTAAAAAAACAAAAATTAGCTGGGCGTGGTGGCGGGTGCCTGTAATCCCAGCTACTTGGGAAGATGAGGCAGAATTGCTTGAACCTGGGAGGATTTCATGACAGACCAACACTCTGTCTCAAAAAAAAAAAAAAAAAAAAGAAGCAATTTGGCCTATGGATAGATTTGTGTTGTGGTGCATAGTAGGCACACATTTGATGACGGTCTCAAATAGGCTGAAATAGGTGTAAGGAAATCTAGAATCTAAACCCAGCTCAAGCTCCATGGGAGTAGGTAAATTACTTAACCTAACACTAGACTAATAAATGATATATATTATGTGGCATATTAGAAAGTGATCATTGCTTTTGGAAAGAAAAGGATAAGGCAAAATTGAAAAGATCAAGAGACGGGGTGTATGCTTAGGTGGGAGCTTTGCTTGATATATATGAGCCCTCAGTAAAATATTATCATTATTATTACTTTCATTTTCTCATATGTAAATAAAAACATTAGGTTGAATGATTCTTAGAACTTGAAAAAAGTTGTGTTTAGGTGGGCTCTGTTGCAAACTCTTTAGAGTTATTCCAAGTTTTATAAAGTTATTATAGTTCTGTTTGTTGCTTAAATATTTTTTAAGCATGTTCCTTGTGGTTTCTGTAAAACTGTTTGTCCTCCAATGATGTAAGAATAATCAAATAATTTAAAAATTAATTTTTAAGTGATATAAACTCAAAATAAAAGTTTTAGTGTACTTAGGAAAAATTATGTAATAGTATTAGATAGTATCTCTTAGGCCCGTTTCCTTTAAATCTTGTCTTTTTGGTTGTTGATTCATGATTATTTTAAGTTTTCAACAAATATTGACACACAGTCCTATTCTAACACATTCCTGTTTGAAATTGATGTAGTTATCATTGTTGTCTTGGAAATAGACATTTGTAGCACACCTGTTAAGACTGATTCCCAAAGACTGTTGAGCATCATAAAAGTAGATGTTCTGTGTTCTATAAATTGTAAGCTAGAAGACAATCAGCTCCAGATGAGTTTCTACATGATTATTAATTTTTTAAAAAATTAAAGAAAAAAGAAAAAAAGGAGAAACCTTCAGATGTTTAAACCAGCTTAATCATCTTGGGTTAATATAGGACACAAGAAAAGGTGTATATAATGCATGTTGTTTCTACAGTAATCTTACTATTCCTTTGCCTGCACAGGTACCTAGACTCTAGCAAAGTAAAATGTATGATAGTCATAAATGTTCTAATATCCTAATTATCTTCCATTGTTTATCTTCTTTTATTTATTTTAGCTGGTTTAAATTATACCTTCATGAGTTCCAGAAATTTGGTAGAAATATTTCAATAATTAAAAATATATATGTATTAGTTATCTATTGCCACACAACAAGTTACCCACCAAATCAGGCAGGTTAAAGCAAAAAATGTTTATTATTTCGCACCATTTCTGAGAATCAGGAATCTGGGAATGACTTAGCTGTGTGGTTCTGCATCAGGGGTTCTCCAGTTTTTGGCTGAGGCTGCAGTCATCTCAAGACTCAAGTAGGACTGGAGGATCGACTTCCAAACTTATTAATGTTATTAGCAAGCCACAGGTCCTCAACAGTGAGCCTGCCTATCGTAGCTAGCATCATCACCCAGAACAAAGGATCTGAAAAGAGAGTGATGAAAGCTGCAGTGTCTTTTACAACTGAATGTCATTACTGAGATGCCATCACTTCAGCTGTATTCCAGTGGTCACACAGACTACTTCTAGTGCAGTGTGGGTGGGAACTATACATAGGTGAGAGAACTGGGAGACAGAGATCACTGGGGGCTATTATGGAGGCCAGCTACCACAATATATACTTAACTACTAGGTCTATAAAATGATCTGAATCTTAATAATAGTAATAAATGTGATTATTATGAAAGAAGTTGGAATTTAAGATAAAAGCACTAAATAGGACAAATAAGTATATTAAATCATGATTCCTTATAAAATGCTAATGACTTGTAGTAGATGCTGTGATACGTGTTCTACTCATTTCCCACTTCACGACTGAAGCACTAAGTCCTTCTGACTGCTGGTAACTTATAGTTCCTATTGCAGCTGCATTCTCCCTCAAAAGATTGTAGACCTGCCGTCTGCAAAGTGAAAGTGTGTGGGGAGGAGGAAGCCCACATCGATGACTGACTACGTGTGAATATAAATGACCTTTTGTTTCAGTTCAGCACAATTCTGCAAGAATATCCCACAGTGGTTGGTTCCCAAAGCGTTTCTCAATGAACTCCCTGCACCCTCCAACTCAGAGTCAGCTTCCCAGGGAGGCCAAACTGCAACACTGAGAAAACTTCAGTGTGTATGTGTGTTCATTAAAAATGAAGACTAGGCCGGGCACGGTGGTTCACGCCTGTAATCCCAGCACTTTGGGGAGGCCGAGGCGGGCGGATCACAAGGTCAGGAGATCGAGACCATCCTGACTAACACGGTGAAACCCCGTCTCTACTAAAAATACAAAAAATTAGCCGGGCGTGGTGGTGGGCGCCTATAGTCCCAGCTACTCGGGAGGCTGAGGCAGGGGAATCGCTTGAACACAGGAAGCGGAGGTTGCAGTGAGCCGAGATCACACCACTGCACTCCAGCCCGAGACAGAGCGAGACTCAGTCTCAAAAAAAAAAAAAAATCAAGACTAAGCTGAGGTTCCTAGTAGGAGTTGGTTGATGGGGTTCTTTTTACTAGGTTCTTTTTGTTTTGCTTTGTGCAATTGCACATGTTTCTATATAACAATGTAACAGGGCCAGTGTTGTGGCTCACACCTGTAATCCCAGCAGTTTGGGAGGCCGAGGCAGGCAGATTGCCTGAGCTCAGGAGTTCAAGACCAGCCTGGGCAACGTGGGGAAACCCCGCCTCTGCTAAAAATACAAAAAATTGGCTGCACGTTGTGGTGCGCGCCTGTAATCCTGGCTACTCAGGAGGCTGAGGCATGAGAATAGTTTGAACCTGGGAGTCAGAGGTTGCAGTGAGCTGAGGTTGCACCACTGCACTCCAGCCTGGGCTAGAGAGTGAGACTCTGTCTCAAAAAAAAAAAAAAAAGAAAGAAAGAAAGAAAAGAAAAGAAAAAGAAAAATAGCCGGGTGTGCTGGCACACATCTGTAAGTTCCAGCTACTCGGGAGGTTGAAACAGGAGAACTGCTTGAGTCTGGGAAGCAGAGGTTGCAGTGAGTGGAGACTACACCACACTGCACTCCAGGTTGGGTGACAGAGTCAGACCCTATCTAAAAAATATATATATATATAATATATACACAAAATATATATAAATATATATTTTATACATACATATAAAACAAATGGAAATGAGAAACTTTACTCAGCTTGGATACTGTGATCAATGTTCATCATACTCAAATATAAACATGTACAATACATATGCTAATATACACATACATATATAGTGGGATGTTATGGTTGCAAGATTGCTGAGACACTTTCCTGCATTTTGCATTTCTTGTCAGAAATACTTCCTGGAAACCTTTCTGTGTCAATAGCTCTAATTCTTTATTTTTAATGATTACATAATATTTCATAGTGCAAACGTACCATTATCTCTTCAGAGGGAACACTGCGTAATGAAAAGGAGCTCTAAAAATGGTTGTTCTTACTCTTCTTGATCTAGTGCACCTGGAAGCTCTCAACCAAGGGAGCTCCACTTGCAATTTGATTGGTTGCTACTGGAAGGGACAGATTATCCCTTTGGGATAGCTCTTTTTCAATTGGGAAAAAATGTCAAATATTTGGAAATAATAGCTGAGGTTCATAGGAATCATGATTATAAGGATTTGTGAAGTTGCTTGATTTGAAGAGTACTTAAAGATATTTAGTCTTTCTAAAAACACAGGTCTTAATCTTGTTTTAAAGCTTAAGACTCTTCAAGATTTCCATTCCCCTTAGACGATCCAAATTCCTTAAACCAGCTTATTAGGCATTTCAAAACCTGTCTAGTTCTCTGTAGCCATATCTCCTCCTTTGCACTCAATTCTTAAACCACTCTGAACTATTGAACATTACCTTTGAAGCTTCATTATGTCACTGATTTCTGCACTTTTTTATATGCTTATTATCCCTTTGAACTACCCTACTCATTGCCTTCCTAATTTTTATTCATTTTTCAAGTCTTGACCTTGCCATTACCTTCCTTGAAATGCCTTAGCCTGATTTCTATACCTGTTAAGGGCTCTTTACTAAGTGCTGCCACAATGCCTATTATTGCAATTATTCATTCAATTATACATCTTTCCTGGACTCCTACATCCCAGAGATAGTGTCTGTTCGCTGCATGTCCCCAGTGCCGGGCACATAAGAGGTACTCAATATAAGCTGTTGAATTAATTAATGACAAAAAACAAAGGCTGCTAAGAAGAATGTAAGGCTGATTTAAGAACTAAGGAGATAATCTATCCAAACATGTAAGGGTGCCACACATTGAATTTAATGTTTAGCAATCCATGGTGAAGAATTTTGTTAATCTTTGATGAAATGATTCAGCAATGTTTTATAATTAAAATACCAATAACTGCATGATTTTATAAGTATGGACCAAATAGAGGACCAAAATATCAATGTCACATTAAAATATGAGTATAGAGCAAAATTCAATACAATTGGTTTTAAATCATTTGAATTATGGAAGTATAAGCACCATGAAATAAATCAATTACAAGACAATCCTACAGTAATACAATTCCAAGAAAAAAGGCCAGTCTACATTATATCAAAATACCATAGTTTTTAAAAAAATAAATATTCTTTATCAATCAATTAGGTACATGACTAATTTCCCATCTTCTTGTAATATGACTAATAACAATTATTTGGAATAACAGACATAGGTTCTGAAATATTTTCTAGCGGGTTACTAAATTGTTAATAACTATCATGTTTTGAGTTGTTAGTACATTTTAGGTCCCTTAAACATGAAATTAGTAAATTTTTTAAAAACAGCTTTGAAATATAATTCAGATACCATATAATTTACACATTTAAGGTATACAATTCAATATTTTTTAGTATATTCACAAGGTTGTGCAACCATCAACACAATCTAATTGTAGAACATTTTCTTCTCCCCTAAAAGAAACGTGGTCACTCTTCATTCTCCTCCCTCTCTCCGCTAGCCCTAGGTGCCATAATCTACTTTGTGTCTCTATAGATTTGCCTGTTCTGGACATTTCATATAAATTAAATATATATGTTGCCTTTTGTGTCTGGCTTCTTTTACTTCATGTGCTGCTTTTTTCCCAAAGTTTTTCTGTGCTACAGCATGCATCAGTACTTTACTATTTTTTATCCCCAAATAATATTTCATTGGTTATACCACATTTTATTTATTTATTCATCAGTTGTACTGAATAAACTTTTTTTCTACCAAGACTTTGCTGGAGAATGAATAAACTTTTAAAATCATGTTTGAGTAAATTACCCTAATCCTTAGCTATAAAAGGCTTTACTGTAGAAGCAGACCCATCTACAATACAAAATTAAAATAAGGCCGCGCACGGTGGCTCATGCCTGTAATCCCAGCACTTTGGGAGGCTGTAGTGGGCAGATCACCTAAGGTCAGGAGATCGAGACCAGACTGGCCAACATGGCAAAACCCCATTGCTACTAGAAATACACAAATTAGCTGGGCATGGTGGTGGGTGCCTGTAATCCCAGCTACTCGGGAGGCTGAGGCAGGTGAATCGCTTGAACCCAGGAGGCAGAGGTTGCAGTGAGCTGAGTCACACCACTGCACACTAGCCTGGGTGACAGAGTGAGACTCCGTCTCAAAAAAGAAAAAAAAATTAATAAAAATTTCTAGGAAGAATATTTTCTGTACAAGATCAGGGATCCTGTGGCTTCTAAAATATGTCACTTCATCTCAGAGGGTGGATGCAAGGATTAAGTGATTTAATATAACGAATGAGTTGTTTAATAGTTTAGGTTCAGATTAGGAGCTGGGGTGGTCCTATCCTTCCAGCTATTTTAGGCTGTCCCATTATACTTACTATTAATTGCACAGAGCCCTCCACTCTTTTGATTCCTCTTTAGATTTGTGTCTCTTTAGTCCACTCCAGGTCTCACATCTTTACTCATCCATAATCTGCCTTCTCCACTCAACACAATGGCTTTTTGGCCCTGCTAGAGAAGGTTCCAATGTGGAAGCTGATTGGCGTCTCCAGAAATATTATCTCTACAATACATGGTGGGGATCAGTGCCAATGGAAAGTGCTTTTACAGTCTTTGGACACTATTCTTTTCATTCCTGTTTTCTTTGGCAACTATTTCAAACATTTATAGCCAATCTTCAAATCTCTAATTACTATATGAATCACACTTGGCAGAGGACATCATTATTGGGAAAATTCTACTGATTAGGGAGGAATTTACCTATCACTTTACATTAAAATTCACGTTTGTATTTCAGAGTTGCTTTTTATTATTTATTTATTTTACTTTTTATTTTATTTTATTTTTATTTTTTTGAGACTGAGTCTCGTTCTGTCACCCAGACTGAAGTGCAATGACACAATCTCTGCTCACTGCAACCTCTGCCTCCTGGGTTCAAGAGATTCTCCTGCCTGAGCCTCCTGAGTAGTTGGGATTACAGGCGCCCAACACCACACCCGGCTAATTTTTGTATTTTTATAGAGATGCAGTTCCAACACGTTGGCCAGGGTGGTCATGAACTCCTGACCTCAAGTGATCCACCTGCTTTGGCCTCCCAAAGTGCTGGGATTACAGGTGTAAGCCATCGTGTCCAGCCTGTATTTCAGTGTTCTTAATTTGTGCTCTTGATTTCTGTCTCTTAAAGGATCTTGGTCATCTCTTGTCTACACTTTCATCACCTTTCTATCTACTCACTCCATGAAACTCTTTTAAGAGAAGTCTACATAGATGCCCTTTTACTCTTCCTATTCATTCTTCAAACTACATAAAATCATTTAGGGATCATTTCTCCAAAAGCCATACATAACCCACCTTCATTACCTTTCCTTATCTCATTCTCCTCACTACTCCAAGTTTGGGCACAGCGTGGCTAGTCTGTGCTTCTTGTAACTCCTATTAGTGTATTTTCCCCACTACACTGTAAGACAAGGATCTCTGGAGAAAGGAATTGTGTCTTGCTCACCTTTGAGTCCCCAGAGCCCTTATTCATTTTTGGCCCATAGTTGCCAAATGGAACTTGGGGTGGGGCAATTGCTAAGTAGGAAGTTATGATTAGTCTTCCCTAGATTAAATGGTAAAATGTTATTAATACAAATATTTCAGAAATTGTAAGCTGTATGGGAAATTGCTGGAGAATTGTCCGTGCCTTTACTGTCCATGGTATGTTTCTGTTTATCAGAGTCCTGGTGCTGCATTGCCTCATATTAAAAAAGCAACAGTATAGTGTTGTTAGTCATAATTTCGGTTATTTAAAAAATGCTGGCTACAACTGTCTTCTGATTAGGACATACTGTAGACTTACAGAATCCTTTTACTTGATATTCTTGATGTATTGTAAATATGTGCTTGGCATAGTCATGGTATAGTATATGTCAGGATTATTATATCTGGAGTTTTTTCTTCATAAAGATCATGCATATCCATATGTATAAATTAAATGTAATAGCCACTCTTTTTGAAAAGTAGACTTCATCATTATGCTTATATTTTGTCTAAAACACTTTTTTGGATTGACTTTATTATCTTGTTTTGTATAACACAGAAATACCCAAATGTTCTTCTCACTTGCACTATTCTTGTTAAAAACACCCATCAGATCTTCCACTTTTGAAAATTATCAGTAATAATTTAATCATGATCATTTTTAATCTTTGGACATCAATAGACAGATTTTTTGTTTTTCTCTAATGCTCCTCTGAAAGCTCTTATGATCAACTACAGGCCTAAATACTTCATGTTCAGCAAAGAGGGACTGTGCTGTGGAAAAGGATGATGCTAGATGTTTTGAGGTATAGACTTTTGATGGCATCACTTAAACAACTTTCAGACCATACCAGCAGACTGAGTCAGGTATGTTCAGGTATTTCCAGAAGCCACTCAAGAAGTAGGTGGACTCATGAGGCTACTAATCTAAGACTGGGCATTAATTCTTACACGGGAATTAATTACACTGGAATGAATGAATTACACTGAAAGGAATGAACTGATGAGAGATGATTATGATTTTTGTTTGGAGTATTGTTGATGCTTTAATGTTCTAGTTTTCGGAAATATAAGAAACCAGTTGCTCTTTTCTCTTAAGCTATCTATAACTCATAACAATTTAATAGACTGCTTTTTAAAATAAAAACATTTGTAAATGATCTTTTTTTCCATTTCGACCACTCCAAAATTCAGAAACTGTTACTGAGTATTCTTATTCTAATGGTAATACAGTTATCTGGATAGGTTAAAAATGAGTCTGTCCTCTTTGTTATCAGGACATAACTAGAAGCATTGATTATGCAACCAAGATCTAGGTCTGGAACATCATATTTGAGAATGATGCTATTTTTATTAATATCACTAGGCACTTTTAAGGAACTAAGGTTGACTTTGTGGACCCAGTGCTTACATAGGCCTCTTGGGAAGCTGGCCTGGTTCCTGGCTTATGGTAATTCTAGCCTTACAGATGAGAGAGAAAAGTTATTTCCCAGCAAGCCCAGGAGCCTGAAGATAATATGGGAAACCCAAGAAGAGAAGAATTATCCCAAATTATGGCCTCTGCAGGTGAAATCTAGCTTCTTGGCTTAGCTTTGTAGCTTCAATAAGCTTTTAAAAGTCTAATCTAATTCTCAAATCCTTATTGAAAATATTCAGTAAAGCAAATTTAGAAAGGTCTAAATGGTAAGTTATTGTTATTACTACATCTATATAAATAATCAAGTCAAATCTAACTAGACCAGTTTTATTTTGCAATCAAGAATAATCTTATTATTTTGGGAGGCCGAGGCAGGTGGATTGCTTGAACCCACGAGTTTGAAACTGGCCTGGCAACATGGTGAAACCCGTCTCTATAAAAAATTTAAAAATTAGCTGGCCATCGTGATGCATGCCTGTAGTTCCAGCTACTCGGGAGGCTGAGGTGGGAGGATCACTTGAGCCCAGGAGGCAGAGGTTGCAATGAGCCAAGATCATGCCTTGGCACTCCAGCCTGGGTGTAAAAGCTTATCTCAAAAAAAAAAAAAAAAAAAAAGAAAAAGAAAGAAAGAAAGAAAAAAGAAAAAAAAAAGAATAAAAAAGAATAATCTATAATCTTAGCAGGCACAGTGGTGGTGCATGCCTGTAGTGCTAACTACGCAGGAGGCTGCGCTGGGAAGATCACTTAAGTCCAAGAATTTGAGGCCAGCCTGGGCAACATAGTGAGAGACCCTGTCTAAAAAAAAAAAAAAAAAAGTAGGGGTCAGACGCCGTGACTCGTGCCTGTAATCCCAGCACTTTGGGAGGCCAAACTGGGCAGATCACTTGAGGCCAGGAGTTTGAGACCAGCCTGGCCAACATGACGAAACCCCGTCTCTACTAAAAATATAAAAATGGGACGGGCGCGGTGGCTCAAGCCTGTAATCCCAGCATTTTGGGAGGCCGAGACGGGCGGATCACGAGGTCAGGAGATCGAGACCATCCTGGCTAAAGCGGTGAAACCCCATCTCTACTAAAAAATACAAAAAAACTAGCCGGGTGAGGTGGCGGGTGCCTGCAGTTGCAGCTACTCGGGAGGCTGAGGCAGGAGAATGGCGTAAAGCCGGGAGGCGGAGCTTGCAGTGAGCCGAGATCCGGCCACTGCCCTCCAGCCTGGGCAACAGAGCGAGACTTCGTCTCAAAGGAGAAAAAAAAAAAATATATATATATATATATATATATATATATATATATATATATATATATAAATGAGCCGGGCATGGCGGTGTGTGCCTGTAACTCCCAGCTACTGGGGAGGCCGAAGCACGAGAATTGGTTGAACTTGGGAGGTGAAGATTGCAGTGAGCCGAGATCCTGCCACTGCACTCCAGCCTGGGTGACAGCCAGACACTGTCTCAAAAAAAAAAAAAAAAAAATCTTCTTTTTGGGAACATTTTTGATCAAAAGATGGGTGACTATAGAGATAAATTTTGTGTTTCAATGGAAAACTATGCGTCATTTACAGCACATCCTTCCTGGTTATCAGATTCCAGCCCAGTTCGTGATCTTTGATGTCTTTTTCATGTCTCTTTGTAAATTTCAGATAACTGATAGATGGGCAAACTCTGTCTTGTCTGTTAGAGACTTAAGTGACTTCCAGCCCTCACCCTGTGAAAAAACCAGTTCTGGTACCTACCCATAAATTGTACTGAATTTGGTTACCTTGCTCAAATAGTTAATCCTTACCAAATTGTTAATTCTTCCGGTTTCCTTCAATATCTGGCTATAGTCCTTCAAACTAATGTTTCCAATTTTTCTTCCTTTTGCCTGACTCAGAGTCATGGAGAACTAAACCTGACTGCCCAATCTCTGGGACTTTAGGCTGCCTTGCAGTTGACCCTTTCCACAGAATCTGAAGAAGTCCCGCAAGTTAAACAATGTTCTGATATACACTTGGAAGAACCCACCACTGCAGCAACCCATGCGTAAGCTGGATTTCTCCCTGGACAACCCATTGTCTGGACCACTAAGGAATTCCAGTGAATTCCAGGAATTCCTGGGTCAAGCATACCCTTAGATGAGATGCAACCAAGACTGTGGACATCACCAACAGCATTGACAATCTATCTTAAACGCATGAAATGCAACAAGCAATGCTGTATACCCAAAAGATTTTCAACAACCTCTTGGAATCCACTGAACTAGTACCCTAAGAGTTCAACTCCTAGCTCTTTACTGTAATACAACTTTTTATCCTAACATTTCTCTTTTTCCTTTTAGGCATCCATCTATTGCAATGCCCAAGCCTTTAGGGTCTCCAGGATCCTAAAACCATCAACATTTTCTACCACCTCTTAACAGATGGTTTAACCAATTTTCTAGGAAGAATATCAATAACAATCCTTGAGAGACTACTTCTCAGACCCTTCATTAACATTTAGGAAGTTTATAATCAGCTCGAAGTTGTTCAGTAATGAGTGACATTCATTTATCTTCAACAAAAGGACAATTGACAATGTTGAATTTTATCTAAGCCTTGTGTACCTGGAAACCCAGACAGTCAGGATCCCTTCTCTGACTCTTTTGTGCTCCAAGAAATGACTAACCACAAACAACTACCCTGCTCTCTGTCGCATGCTCTTAGTTAAGACCCATTTTGGCCAGGGGTGGTGACCGGTGGATCACTTGAGGTCAAGAGTTCGAGACCGGCCTGGCCAATATGGTGAAACCCTGTCTCTACTGAAAATACAAAAATTAGGCAGGCATGGTGGCACCTGCCTGTAATCCCAGCTACTCAGGAGGCTGAGGCACAAGAATCACTCGAGCGGCCGGGCGCGGTGGCTCAAGCCTGTAATCCCAGCACTTTGGGAGGCCGAGACGGGCGGATCACGAGCTCAGGAGATCGAGACCATCCTGGCTAACACGGTGAAACCCCGTCTCTACTAAAAAATACAAAAAACTAGCCGGGCGAGGTGGCGGGCGCCTGTAGTCCCAGCTACTCGGGAGCCTGAGGCAGGAGAATGGCGGGAACCCGGGAGGCGGAGCTTGCAGTGAGCTGAGATCCGGCCACAGCACTCCAGCCTGGGCGACAGAGCGAGACTCCGTCTCAAAAAAAAAAAAAAAAAAAAGAATCACTCGAGCCTGGGAGGCAGAGATTGTAGTGAGCCGAGATTACAACACTGCACTCCAGTCTGGGCGACAGAGTGAGACTCTGCCTCAAAAAAACAACAACAACAACAACAACAACAAATAAACAAACAAAAAACAGAGCAAGCAAGCAAACCAAAAAACCCATCTCCATCCTTCCCCAATGACTTCCCTGTTTATCCACCTATTTAAAATCCTTCCTCAGGCCAGACACAGTGGCTCACGCCTGTAATCCCAGCACTTTGGGAGGCCGAGGCCGGCGGATCACGAGGTCAGGAGATCGAGACAATCCTGGCTAACACGGTTAAACCCCATCTCTACTAAAAATACAAAAAATTAACTGAGCATGGTGGGGGGCGCCTGTAGTCCCAGCTACTGGGGAGGCTGAGGCAGGAGAATGATGTGAACCCAGGAGGCGGAGCTTGCAGTGAGCCGAGATCGCGCCACTGCACTCCAGCCTGGGCGACAGAGTGAGACTGTGTCTCAAAAAATAAAAATAAAATAAAAATAAATAAATAAATAAAACCCTACTTATTTAGGGTTCCTCATCAATGAATAATCTCCCAATACAGCCCAAATATAATAATCTCTTTAATTGTCAGGTGCCTCTTGTCTTTCGTGATAGGGTTGATTGCATGCATTTGCGATCAAAATTGTGGTAGAGAGAGTCTTGCTCTGTCGCCCACGCTGGAGTGCAGTGGCACAATCTCAGTTCACTGCAACCTTTGCTTCCCGGGTTCAAGTGATTCTCTTGCCTCAGCCTCTGGAGTAGTTAGGACTACTGGAGTAGTTAGGCACGCGCCACTACGCCTGGCTAATTTTTTGTGTTTTTTGTAGAGACGGGGTTTCTCCATGTTGGCTAGGCTGGTGTGGAATTCCTGAGCTCAAGTGATCTTCCGCCTCGGCTTCCCAAGGTACTGGGATTACAGGTGTGAGCCATCACACCCCGCTGCGGCTTTAAAGAATAGGAAAATTATAGCTCTGCTTCGCAGAAAGGCCACTAGCTTAGAAAATGTTAATTCATCTGTATTAAATTCATATTTTTAAACACTTTTTGGGTTATAGGATCTGTACCGAACAAGGAGGAGTGGCAGTAAAAACACAATATTATGTTTCTAAAATTAAAGTAGACCCCGAGGATCTAAATATATATATATATTCCCTGAGATTAACAAACAAACAATAACAACAAAAAACCCAAGCACAAACTGGGTGCCAGTGAGTCCCGACTAATTCTGTGCTATGTTGGATAATTGCCTGCTATAAGGTGTTATATTAGACACTATAATTGAAGTTGAATTAATCGATTTTGAGATGTTCAAATTAAATTCCACTGAAAGTCCACGTTGAAGTGGAGTGTTTTGAAGAGCCACCAACAGAGGTAAACAAATATAGTCAGAACCTCTACATGCACCTGATCGCCCCAAGAGTTGCCACACAGACCTTCTTGCCTCATCATTGTAATAAATCAATAAAATAATTCATGCTGCCTGCTTTTATTTGGATTTCTGATCATGTGACCATGAACAAAAAAACTCGTATGATTTTGAACTAGATAGTAGACAGCAGATGTGAATCAGAGCCAGATGCAGGTGCTGAGTCTGTGGTTCTAAGGACTGGCACTATTTAATGTCTGATTCCAGTAAGACACACAGCCCAATCCAAACTCCTGTAGATGTCCTCTAAGCATTAAGTAAGAAATTGAGAAGCCATGATCGCTTTACCAAGCTGTAGAAAACCCAGAAACAGGGTGAGCTTGGTGGTATGCATGTGTCCCAGACACGGGACATGAAATACTGAAATCTGGAAGGCACCAAATGTTATCACCAGCTGATAGTTACTACTGCCATTGTCTTTGTAAACAACATTAAGGAATTATTTGATAAGTGGGAGGCAGCCTGGAGGTTGTAGAGCTGGTGAGGAGGCAACCAGTAAGCATTTCAGCTCCACAGAAACTAAACTAGATCTTCGGATTTGAATGAAACAGTAAGATTATTTGAGAGACATCTAAAAGGTAAATACAGATTTTTAATGTGCCCATTTTTGAACAAGGGCTGGGGTCAAAATTTACGGCAAAATCATTTATACTGTTTGAACAAAGTAAAAGGAAATGTATAGCACAGTATGAGAAACACTAAACCATAATGTTGAAAGATGTGAATGGGTCAGTACAACTTCAGTGTGTTAAGTGGTGTTTAAAGAGTAGGAAAAGGGGCAGTGTTAACGGATTGAGGCCAGAGAAGCAATCATACAAGAATGAAGAAACCAGATAGGACTCTAAGACTGACAAAGTGCAATGTTAGCCTGTTTGTTCTCATAGTAAGAGAGTAGACTTAGCCTTTTGTGCTCACTTTCTGAATTTTGTGTGTTATGTAGGAATGCTTCTGACCAATTCTTACAGGGAAGACCTAAGTCTAAATTATACTTTTCAGTTTGTGGAAATGGATGAAGCACTTAGAAAAGAACAAATATATCAAGTGGTTTTTAAAATTAAAATATATTCTTAAGAGCCAGCAAAATTCATATTGAGATGGTTTTCTTATTTGCATTTAATTACTTCCTATAAAACCTTATAGACTGTAGGAGATTTTTTTAATCATAAAGAGATTTTCTTTTTTTTTTTTTTTTGGAGATGGAGTCTCACTCTGTCACCCAGCCTGGAGTGCAGTGGTGCAATCTCGGATCACTGCAACCTCACCTCTCGGGTTCAGCCTCCTGAGTAGCTGGGATTACAGGTGCGTGCCACCACGCCTGGCTAATTTTTTGCATTTTTAATAGAGATGGGGTTTAACCGTGTTAGCCAGGATGGTCTTGATCTCCTGACCTCGTGATCTGCCTGCCACGGCCTCCCAAAGTGCTGGGATTACAGGTGTGAGCCACTGCGCCCAGCCAATTGTGACCATTTTTAAAACCATTGCCCCAAACAGCATAATTAGTCTGTTATATTTGTCCCTTGCTTAATAACAACAACTAGTTTGAAAGAGTGAAATACGAAAATATTTATCTTAAAAATCCATCTACAAGGCATTTGGTGTAATAGAACATTTTTTCCCACATCTACCCTTTAAATTCAATATATCTATTAGTATAGTAAATATTGATAAAGTGAGGAATTAAAATATAGTTTAGAGATATTTCAAGTTAATTAGAAAATTAACATCTACTTGTCTTTTGTAGTTTTTTAGTCTATTCTATTGTACCTTATGAAGTTCTGTTTAAATTCTACACAGGTATGGGCCATGCCTGTATTGCTCAGGAGTGTATCTTTAGCATCTAACACAGGATGTGGCACTTGGGCACCTGAAAAATATTTGGTGAATGACTGAATATTTCCAAAAGAGAAAGGAGTAAAAGGATTACATTTTGAATAACTCTTTGTCTTAGATTATTTGTGTTGGTCAAACAAAATACCCCAGACTGGTAATTTATATGTAATAGAAATTGATTTCTCACAGTTCTGGAGACTGGGAAATACAAGATCAAGGTGCTGGCAGGTTTGGTGCCTGGTGAGGGCTGCTCTCTGCTTCCATGATGGCAACTTGTTGCTGCATTCTCACATGGCAGAAGGGGTGAAAAAAAAAAGGTGGGCAGAAGGGATGAACAGTTCCCTCACACCTTTTACAGGTCACTAATCATTTATGAAGGCTCTACCCTCTTGACATTCACCTAAAGACCTCACCTCTTAACATTATCACATTGTTAATTAAGTTTCAACACAAAAATGTGGGGGACACATTCAGATCATAGCACTCTGAAAGATAGGAATTTTGCCTTTTTCCCTCCCTCTCTCCCTCCCAACCTTCCTCCCAACCTACCTCCTTCCCTCCCTCCCTCCCTCCCTCCCTCCCTCCCTCCCTCCCTTCCTTCCTTCCTTCCTTCCTTCCTTCCTTCCTTCCTTCCTTCCT